>NC_090696.1:53205311-53508342 GCF_040954835.1 Lepisosteus oculatus
TGAATACAAATAACTACACAAGGTATCTCTTGTTTTGAAATAACCACTGTTTTTACATTGTACAGCACCCCTGGTGCAGCTGGGGTTAAGGGCTTCGCTCAGGAGCCCAACAGAGTAGGATTCCTCTGCTGGCTGCAGGATTTCAACCGGCAACCTTACAGCCACAGGTGCAGATCCTTAGCCACAGTGCCACCACTCTGTTACTCTACAATAACTTAATTACTAGATATATTATGCTACTATATCCAGTAACGTAAACAAGCTGTGCGCCTAAACCAGGAAATCAAATGAGATGCTGCTATCCAGTATTAATAAAATGTAAACAGTCTGTGTCTCAAAACCAGGAAGTGAAACAAGAATCCAAAATCCAGTATCCAAATTTATAAGACAACTCACAATCAAAATAAAAAAAAAGACTCCTTATAATGCAAGTTTTTTTTTCCTTTCCTCACCATTTTACTCCAAACATCCTCCATGCTTTTACCAAGTTGGCTTCTTTATTACAGACCTATCAGGACTCGACTTATATAGCTTGGCAGATGAGAAAGTATTTCACATCTTCTTAATGAGAGATGGTGGCCATTTTGAACCTCTGGTTATTCATCTTGTTAGGAAATAGGTTCACAACGAATATCTGTAGCATATACAGTGGTGTGAAAAAGTGTTTGCCCCCTTCCTGATTTCTTATTTTTTTGCATGTTTGTCACACTAAAATGTTTCAGATCATCAAACAAATTGAAATATTAGACAAAGATAACACAAGTAAACACAAAATGCAGTTTTTAAATGAAGGTTTTTATTATTATTTAGAAATGGCTTTATAACCTTCTCCAGACTGATAAATCTCAATTACACTGTTTCTCATTTGTTCCTGAATTTCTTTGGATCGCAGCATGATGTCTAGCTTTTGAGGATCTTTTGGTCTACTTCACTTTGTCAGGCAGGTCCTATTTAAGTGATTTCTTAATTGAGAACAGGTGTGCCTGTAATCAGGTCTGGATGTGGCTAGAGAAATTGATCTCAGCTTTCCAAAGATGTGATAAACCACAGTTGATTTATGTTTTAACAGGGGGGGGGGGGGTACGTGATTGGTTGACCGACAGGGGCACTCGTGGTCCGTTGGTCGGTCGTAGAAAGATTTACTGTAAACGTCTTTACTGTGCCTGTTGTAGTATTGAATATTCATATGGAATTTTACCACTTAAGGGAAATCTTAGTAGCTGAGCATAAAAAGAATAGGAGCATACTGTAACGCGTGTAAAGGCTATAAACGATATTAATTTTGGAACATAAACATACAGTATATGGCTGGTCTTGGTACTTTAAAGAAAAAATACACACCAGTATTCCATTTCTCCCTAAACATTTTAGAAATACCGGAGTCAACAAGCATACTTTTAAAATTTGATTAAAAGGGAATATAATATGGAATCGCGTATCTAAAGAAATTAAGAAAGATATAATTATATTCATGTACCGCAAAACAAGAATAGTACACGCTGTACATTGTCTGTCGATAATGTTTCTGTAGTGCTTTTTCAGCATTCTGCACGTGACCGCGCCGGTGGCGCTGTGGGTTAGGTTCCTGATTCCCATGTCACATGGTCTGTGATCAAATCCCACTGGAACTATGACTTTATTTTTTAACAAGCATTTCTTTGAAAAAATGAAACGTTTCCCTTGGTCAGAGATTAAATAAAACCTCACCCACACCAAACAAATTTATATTTCTAAATATCACAACATGATTGAATTTAAGTCTTTTTAATAACAATGAATAGTCACCTATGCGTTACAAAATAAACATTTATATTGATTTGAATCGCGTTTTGATTTAAATCGTAAACGCGTGTTTAAATATATGTGTTTAAAGGCGATATATAAAAGCGCTGATTCTTATGGAATGTGTTCCGCCAGGGATTCAAAAAAAAATTTTTTTTTTATCGCGTATCTAAGGAAAATTGCAGTATAACTTTGTTCATGCACAAACAGTGACATGTTACATTAATGTTATTATGTTATTAATTTGGGTGTCTCCTCTTGCCAGAAAGCTCTAAATTGCATTTTGAGTGCGTTTTTTGACTTTTTCTAAATTGCAACCCATAAATAAAGCTGATACAGTCTAGACTTACTGTATTTTAAACTGTATTACAGCAGCACATTGCAAAAATGCACTTGGAATCTGTCCAAGCCCTACTTTGTCAGGCATCTTCTTTTACTGCAATGGACATAAAAACTCTCTTTTAACTCTTGCTTTTAACAGAGCGTTTCATAATTTCTAACTACGAAAATTATTTAAACTGTGACACTTATCATTCATTCCATTCCATTATCAGTCTTCCATTTCTCCCTAAACATCATTACATCTTACATATGAAAAATACATAATATAGCTCCCAAACAAACGCAAACGTGTTTTTAATAAGATTCTTTTATTCGTTCATAATCCGATGATTTCAGGAAGCTTTCTGGAGCAGCACTGTCAGACCTAATCGCCTTTTCTACATAAACACAGTGTGATTTCTCCCTGAAAATGCCTTTTCTTTATATTTAGGCTCAGATTTCAACTATAGATCGTATTATTATAAACTGTCGTGGAAAAATGTATTTTATGTAAACCATAAAATACATTTATGGTGTATGTTTGCTATTAATTCATTTAGGGCTAGAATATGTTCATTGTCTTCCAATCGAGTCGAGTTGACATTAGAAGCTTGCGACGCCCGGACTGTTACACCAACGCATTAGCATGTTAAAGCGATTTCATTGAGGAGCTTAGCTTTCTTAACTAGTAAGTACTGTACTTCCTACTTTGAAAATTCCTTTGAAACTGGTTTAATTCGTCACAGCCAGCACTCCCGCAGAGAGGGGGGTTGTACTAGTTAATGTCTTAGCACAAAGCAGAAACTTCTTGTATTTTCCGATGACATACAAGTGGAAAGATTACAAATTTTAATCGTCTTTTTTCTGAACCAGGGAAAATCTGATCATGTTTCTCTATAACAATAATAAAAAACTTTATTTTACATATCACCTTTAAAAGTGGCATAAAAGCAATACACTAGATGTAAACCACAGATTACAAAGTAAATACCCAGACAAACGCAAACACGTTTTTAATAAAATGCTTTCATTCTTTTAATACAGTGAAAGAGCGTAAAACCTGAGTGTAACAGCTATTCCTTTTTCTGATCACTCGCTCTCTGGATAAACTGTCCTGTTCTTTGTTTTCCTAATTTGCCGATTATGCCTGCTGCGATCCACTCCTACCCTCACATCTAAAGAAGACTATTTTAAATTTCTTTTTGGTGATATCACATAAAGGTGATTTGTAAAATAATGTTTTTTTATTGTTATAGAGAAACATGATCAGATTTTCCCCGGTTCAGAAAAAAAGATCTAAAGTATACTAGTTAAGAAAAATAAATCTAAACGGGGAGAAAGCTATGCTGAAAGCTTATTAAGATACTTAGAAGACAAAAATATCTATTTATTTTAGTTAAAATTTTATATATCACCTTTAAAAGTGGAATCTCAAAGCAAAGTAAATACCCAACACTGATTGTACCCATCTGTCATCCTAATAAAACACCTTGAACTGAACTGAATTGAAGGAGAGGGGGGGAGGGCGAGTGAGATAACAAGGACGTAAGGCAAATAAGATACACTCCACAGACATTCACAACAGCGACATATGAAACGTTTGCACATATAGTTAAGTTATTACTTGGTTTTCAAAGTGCAATGAAATACAAGATTGTTGTTGTTGCTGTTCTTGTTGTTTTTATCCTGTAAAGCGTTTTGAGAAGCCACCTTTAAAGGCGATATATACTGTAAAAGCGCTGATTCTTATGGAATGTGTTCCGCCGGGGATTCAATTTTTTTTTTTTAATCGCGTATCTAAGGAAATCTCAGTATAACTTTGTTCATGCACAAACAGTGGCATGTTACATTATTAATTTGGGTGTCTCCTCTTGCCAGAAAGCTCTAAATTGCATTTTGAGTGTGGTTTTTGACTTTTTCTAAATTGCAACCCATAAATAAACTGCAACACTTATCATTCAACCAGAGCTCGAAATATCACAAGGACCCTCAAGAGCACAGCAAAGACTGTATTAAAAGAATCGCGTATCTCAAGAATATAATAAGATATAATTATATTGTATGTTACACCTAAGCAAGAGCCGCCCGGTATGCCTTTAATTTTGAACTGTGTATTACAGCATGTTAATCATCAGTCATTAAAATGTTGGTATATTTTATGAAAGCAAGATTGCTCAGTTGGACAAAAGTACACAACCTACCTTTATCAGAAATATTTATGCATCAAAGCCTTTACTGAAGATATTACTAATAGTATTAATAATGGATGACTTTGGACAAGCTGTATACTCAAAGTATAATTTCTTTAGCAGATTTGTAAAAGCACTTGGAATCTGTCCAAGCCATACTTTGTCAGGCATTTTGTTTTACTTCAACGGGCATAAAAACTTCCTTGCTTTTAACAGGGCGTTTCATAATTTCTAACTACGAAAATTATTTAAAATGCGACACTTATCATTCAACTAGAGCTTAAAATATCACAAAGATCCTCAAGAGCACAGCAAAGAGTGTATTAAAAGACACTTGTATTTATCAACGCTTTCTTTTCCGTATACCAGATTTTATGGAACCACTTCAGAGGGGTGTCAGCCAGTCAGATTCCAGGAATCGGCACTTTAAAGGAAAAATACACACCGGTATTCCATTTCTCCCTAACGATTTTAAGCATCGAAGTATTTAACTAGCATGTGAAATAGCGTGTGAAAAAGTGGTAGTTTTAAGCTTTTCTGCTAATATAATATGGAATCGCGTATCTAAAGAATTTAATAACGGTATTCGTGTGCTGCGACAGGGCTGTGTAGGGCTGTTTCGCCTACCTGTTCATGCGAGCTGTCTTGTAGCCTACTGGTCTAGGTGCGTGACTACCAACTGGCAGGTTGTGTGTTCGAACCCAGCTGGTGCTGGACTTTTCTTTTAACAAACATTTCTTCGAAAAAATAGAATAGCGATATTATGGACAATCAATTGACTTTTAGATTTCAAAATATCGCAACTTGATCGATATTTGCGATATTTTGAACATATCTTCCCTTCTGACAGCGGTTCCTGCTTCTATTGTGTGTGTGTGTGCAACAGAGTAAATTTTTATAGAGAAATGGAGGCTGGACAGTATGCGTTACAATATAAACATTTATATTGATTTAAATCGTGTTCTGATTCAAATCGCAAACGCGTGTTTAATTATATGTGTTTTTTAATCATAATCAGGCTAATCCAACATAAATTGATACAGTATCTTTGTCTTCTAAGTATCTTAATAAACTTTCAGCATAGCTTTCTACCCATCAAGATTTATATTTCTTGGGATTTTGGGATCAAACGTGGAAGGATTAGACCATAATCGTTTTTATTTGTCAAATACGTGATTGTATTTCTGAATGTTATGTGACACCTACAGTAGTTCACTGCTTTAAATACATCGAATTAAGAAATTTTTGTGTAGCACTTTAGATCTTTTTTCTGAACCAGGGAAAATGTGATCATGTTTCTCTATAACAATAATAAAAAAACTTTATTTTACATATCGCCTTTAAAAGTGGCATCTCAAAGCAATACAGTAGATCGAAAAACAGTTAAAAGGGACCAAATTAAATACCAGACAATCGCAAATGCGTTTTCCATAAAATTATTTTATTCATTCAGCAGTTTGTGAGAGGGACATCCAGCAGGGAGAGACACACACACCGGTTTTCATTGACAAAATTGTTTTTTTTCAATTCCTCTTGTCTAACAGGAATGTTTTGTTTGTGGACAGACTGTTAGACAAGAGGAAAAGACCGCCTCCTCCTACGAAGCATTAATCGTGTATCTAAGGAAAATTGCAGTATACCTTTGTTCATGCACATCATTATACAGTATCTCAATTTATATTTCGATAAAAAAAATCGTTTGCCCAGCCACTACTGTTGTTATTGTTTTTATCCTGTAAAGCGTTTCCTTTTTCTGCGTTTTCCATTTCCTTTTTCTGATCACTCGCTTTCTAGATACACATCTCACCTGTCCTGTTCTTTGTTTTCCTGGTTTGCTGATTATGCCTGCTGCGGTCCACTCCTACCCTCACACCTAAAGAATAAGTTCATTAACCCTTGTATGTGCTGTCCGCGCCCAAAATGCAATTAAAAAAAAGTCAAAAACCGCGCTCAAAATGCAATTTAGAGCTTAATAAGATACACTCCACAGGCAAAATTAAAGACAAAATTAAAGACGATTAAAATCTGTAATCTTTCCACTTGTACTGTGAGTCATCGGACAGTTTCTGCTTTGTGTAATGATGGTGAGAAAGCTGTGCTCAATGTATTTAAGGGACTTAAAAGTAAAAGGAGATGCTTCATATTGCTTGAATAATTTTAAAAACCAAGTTATAAATGCAGACGCTCCCTCGGTGCCGCGCCTGGTGTAAATATCAAAGTATACATTCCCAACAAGAATTGTACCCATCTGTCATGCAAATAAAACACCTTGAATTGAACTGAATTGAGGGAGAGAGGGGGGTAGTGGGACAGATATACTGTAGACAGACTCAAGGCAAATAAGATACTTATGGGTACGCAGGCATTCACGACAGCAACATACGAAACGTTTGCACGTACTGTATAGTTAAGTTATTACTTGGTTTTCAAAGTGCAATGAAATACAATATTGTTGTTGCTGCTGTTCTGGTTGTTTTTATCCCGTAAAGCGTTTTGAGAAGCCACCTTTAAAGGCGATATATACTGTAAACCCGCTGATTCTTATGGAATGTGTTCCGCAGGAGATTCAAATTTTTATTTATTTATTTTTTAATCGCGTATCTTAGGAAATCTCAGTATAATTTTGTTCATGAACAGTGGCATGTTACATTATCATTCATTTTTTTAACAAGGCTCGCCAGCTAATGTGAATCGAAACCTGTCTTGCTAGCTTTTAAAGTCGTGCATGTGTAAACTGTACTAGAGGGTGTAGCGGCGAGGCTTAATAATAAAGCAGAATTAAGTGTTTCTGAGCTTCCCAAATGAGGCCCCATTTCTCTGTTCATCTCTGTGGTGCAGCCACAGAGAAACTATTCATGCAAGATGTTTTCTTTTGATAAGGACAGCTCCCAAAGGGGGATGCACTTAGCTAAGCCTGGCTATCATGATCAATGGTCATCCATTGGTGCCTATCTGTCTAGGGAGTGCCAGTTGGACATCTGGACTGCATTACTAAGTGTCAGGAGTAAGTGACTCATATCTCACCTTGATCAACCAATCAGGGACTGGTAGGGCCGAGTAACCCACGTGGGACTCTGATGCCCATGGAACTTTCAGCCAATCAATGAGCTGAAGTTCCTCCAGGTAAAAACAGGCAACACAGAGAGCCTGAGAGATTCAGACAAGATTCAGATTCAGATTCAACAATTCTAAAGGGAATTCAAAGGAGAATCCCAAGGGCAGGACATTCTCGCAGCGCGCCTCCTGACCATCCTGAGACTCAGCCCGGACAACCACGGAACGGCCAGTGTGTCCGAGTGCCAGAACTTTCCTTTGTTCTAAGAGTCTAGAGTGGAGGTTGCCAGAGAGTAACCAGCAGCAGGCCTCGTGAACAGGTCGGAACTGTGGACAGCTGAATTACTATTCAGAACTAGCTCTTCATCAGGAACGAACCGGTCCTCTTCCTGACTTGCTGGGACCCACAGTCATCTTTTCTCCTGTGCACAAACTTTGCTAGTTAAAGCCAACAGTGAGCATCAGCAGCACACCATCGCAAGCCGCACAGCACAGCCTGGCACGTAGCCAGAGAGCGCGGATTGGACAGCAACAGCCTGCAACTGTTTCTTTGTGCCCGCAGGAGATCTGAATCCCCAGAGATTGGATGAGTATTCAACTTCAATGCATTACAGCTCGAGAATTCAATTGTTATCCAAACCAGTTGATATCAATTTAATTCCTAAGAGTTATGTACTTGTTTGAGTATCTAATGTAGAAGTTGTAACCAAGTTCACTTTACGAAACGGTCTAAATGAATGATATACTGAACGTATGTCCTCTTGATATGTGTAACTCTTTGTAACTGACCGAATATACCTTTTGTATTCTGATAACCCTCTCAATAAGATCTGTTAGGTTTATATGCATATTCTATGTATTAATAAATGTATCCTCGTGTATTAGTACCTGTGTGTGCGCGTTGTCTGAGTTATGTCGCATGGTTGGATTCTAAAGCCATCAAAAGAATCAACTTTGTGATTTACTGCTACAATTAATAATTGTCTCAGTAAATGCCCAAACCCTACAGAACCGGTTTTCCCTACATTATTTGGCGTCCCTGGGCCGGCTTAATCTACAAGGGCATGCAAGTTACTCTGCCCCTTTCAGCTGCAGAGAGTCCCTCTGCTGCAACACAGAGCAGACAGAACGGGAGACTATTTCCTTTCATATCTGACACCAGTGAAGTAAAAGGGGTGTCTAAAGGGGTGATTTCAGACCACATTTTAGTTACTTTATTTTGTTTACTTTTAACATTTCTGTAATTTACAGTAGATGTCACAATAGAAGCCCGAAGCCTATTATACTCAGTCTAGCCTTGGATCCTCTGAGTCCCATGACTCAGTCTTGTCTGCTTTCCTAGAATAAAACCAGTTAAGTTTTGTGTACTATGCAATTTATATTTTCCGATTCCATGCATTCCCTTAATGTTTAGAGGTTACTATATTCTCCAGACTCAAACACATAAGTACTAATAGCTCTGTCCCTTTAGGAGACTCTTTGCAGTACTGTGTCCCACTACCCCCATGAATTCTTTAGGTTGGGTCTTATATTTTCCAGTAATATACAGAATGGGATACAAAATGCTGTCAGGCAGGTAACAGAAAAGAGAAAAATATAAATATTTCCATTTTACAGACGTTCACACATTTATAACATTTTGGCTCAATAAAAAGCTAACCCAATAATTAAATGTGATAAAGT
This sequence comes from Lepisosteus oculatus, assembly GCF_040954835.1. Lineage (NCBI taxonomy): Eukaryota > Metazoa > Chordata > Actinopteri > Semionotiformes > Lepisosteidae > Lepisosteus > Lepisosteus oculatus. The sequence continues at coordinate 53,214,341 of NC_090696.1, forward strand.
ATAGTTCGGATGTTTATACATTCATGTTAATCGTATTCTTGATTTATTTCAATAAGTGTTCATGTTTCATTTGCTAACTTAGAGCATATTGTGCAATGAAGAATAAAATAGCTGCATGACAAGTGACTTCCTTCTCTCAGTGGAAATTAAAAGGTAGCCTGATAAATTATAAGACAGTAAGAAAGGTTCCAATCAGGAGGAGACAATTCTTTCCATTTTTTTTGTTTGATTGCTGGTAGCAAACTGATCTGAGGATCTACTCCAGCTCTTTCCTTTTTATCATACAGTAAATTTTATTTTCTTGCATTCTGAAACACAAAATATAACCTCACAAACTCAAAGAAAAAATCCCTGCTCCCCCCCCCTCCCCTTGGCAGTACTTCCTCCCATGCTTTTAACTAAGGGCATTTAAAATACTGTCAAACAGCTACAATGGTATCTCTGTACAAGGCTTTGACTGTGTCAATCACAGCACCTACCGTTCCCTTACCAGCAACAACATGGATTCTAACACTCAGACATTAAAAAAGTCAGGCCAAGAGAGAAAATACCGAGCTTTACAACATGCGGTACCAGTAACATTTTACCCACAGTAGACTCACCAACCAGATGTGTTTCAGTTTCTGTGATAAGCCTAGATTAATCATATCCTCTCCTCTAGTAGGAGCACCAAGTGTAAACATGTAACGTTCCTATTAAAAATAATGGCAAAACAGAAGTTCACTCTTTCTAGAACATACCTTCCTATGGACACTCCTAAAATGTATAAAATAGTGTCCACAGCATCTCATAATAGAGGCAAATGGGGAACTACAAACTCATTTCATACAATGTCGTCCATGAGGGGTTAAATACACCCTGAGAGAAATTAATTTCTGGATAATTCAACGGCTGTGATTTCTGGAATATGTATTATCCCAAATATTTTCAAAAGAAATTGAATCATTTCAATGAATCTGTGCCATTCAAGTACCTGCTCCAGACAGTTACCACTGCTAAGGGTTTATATGAAGCTTGCATTAAAAGACTTTAAAAAAATGTCATGTTCCCATAAAAAAGTCATGCCTTGGAGTATAGACCCCCAAAGGAATGTCATAGACTCAAACTGCAAAATAAACACATACAGAAAGAATTTGTATTGTAATTGCAAATCCTGGTATGAGTGATTGGTATGACTTTCCTCATTACAAATCTCTTATTAGAATTTAAATTTCTCTGTAACTCCAGGTCAGAACAGAGAAAATGTAACTGCCTTAAGGAGTTTACGATTATGAAAAATAGAAGGATAAGCATGATACGTATGTCTTCTGTCATTTTCTAAGTCATGTTACTGAGCACCGAATCTTATTGAGAATATGAATCCATTTAAGGTTTATACCATTAAAGTAAAGGTTTATTCCATACTGAAAATGTTTGTACCAGACTTTTTTGAGGCCTGTTTAATTGTGTCTGAAGTCTGATGTTGTAAATTTTATTGTTAAAAAGATCCATGAAAATGTCACTACTAAAGTTAGCTGGTACTGTTGGTATTGTAAGTGGCAAGTAGAGCTCATAGTTTACCGCTCCTGTCTTTCTGAGCAAGGAAGAGCTCTTAATCTGCAACATATCTTTATGAAAGCGACCCTTTAAGAACAAAACAAATTCCATAATTTGGTAACACCATGGCTGAGTCATTCATGCCTACCTCAGACATTGTACTACACTCATACTGTAAGTACTTCACACAAGTGCCAGACATCTTTTTCAACTTTCACTTTAGCAAGTGACAGAACTATAACAATAATTTATTATTAATTACTGGCAAAGGATTGTGTACAGCATATAAAAATTCTCACATACACATACTGTATATCATTAAAACCTACACTTGTTCTCTCAAATCTATAAACAATAGTTTTATATATTTATTTATTGGAAACTAGCAAGTGCACAAAAACCAGGCAGACAGTTGGTAATTCTGTGTTTAATAACCTTGCAAGGGTTTGTCACTTTTAGTTATCTGTCACAACTTTTTTTTTTCCTTTGAGCAGGAGAAAGCCTGGATGAATTTATGAGAGACTTAAATGGTTGAGCATGTGAGTTTGAGGTAACATGCAAATGTGTGTTTCATGCATGAAGCACAAGATATGATATGGTGGCAGATGGTTCACTGAAATTGCTGCCGCAGACAATACAAGGTACAGTATAAAGCTACTGTAACTGCTTATCATTTTTGTCAGAAGTATGAGATTTTATTTTGAAGATGGGTACAGTAAAAACAAATGTTTTCACATTAAAGTACACATCAGTCTTCTGCATTTGGAGAAATTAGCTTTCTAATGTAGAGTATTGAGATTATTTTATTTCAATGAAATTCCTCCAAAATTTAACTTCTGGACATATACTAGAGAAATTGAAGATTGAAGACTTTTGTTCAATGTTACATGTTGTGGCCTGAAAAAAGACACAGGCACATCCTTGCTTGTGACCTAATCTTCTTGCTGAAGTGTCAAGAAATTCTGCTAATAGTCAAAATCCCTACTCAGCAAGTTGTGTGAATTGTTATGTTTAATGTTCAACCGTATCCATAAACTTTGGATAAATTAATTGCTTTGGAAGTACAGGGGTATGAATCATATTCATTCTATTCTATTTCACCACAAAAGCCTGGAAGAACACTGAAGTGCTTTGTGAACAGCTGTTGTGAATGGCTATGAGTTACTAGTAGACCAGCCAGCAGCTATATCACCCTGCAACTCACAACTGGCAACCCACTGAAGCTAAGCAGGTGTGACTACCTGGATGGGAGACCTCCTGGTTAAAAAACATTAAAAAACACATAATTAAACACGCGTTTGTGATTTAAATCAGAACACGATTTAAATCAATATAAATGTTTATATTGTAACGCATACTGTCCAGCCTCCATTTCTCTATAAACATTTACTCTGTTGCGCACAGACACACAAAATAGAAGCACGAACCGCTGTCAGAAGGGAAGAAGGTGACTATTCATTGTTATCAAAAATGACTTAGAATCGATCATGTTGCGATATTTTTTAATATAAAAGTCAATTGATTGTCCATAATATTGCTATTCTATTTTTTCGAAGAAATGTTTGTTAAAAGAAAAGTCCAGCACCAGCTGGATTCGAACACACAACCTGTGCGTTGTTAGTCACACACCTAAACCAGTAGGCTACAAGTCAGCTCGCATGAACAGGCAGGCGAAACAGCCCTACACAGCCCTGTCGCAGCACACAAATATAATCATACCGTTATTAAATTCTTTAGATACGCGATTCCATATTATATTCCCTTTTAATCAAATTCTAAAAGTATGCTTGTTGACTCCGGTATCACGTTAGTTAAAGACTTCGAAGCTTAAAATGTTTAGGGAGAAATGTAATACTGGTGTGTATTTTTTTCTTTAAAGTACCAAGACCAGCTATATACTGTATGTTTATGTTCCAAAATTAATATCGTTTATGACTTTCACACGCGTTACAGTATGCTCCTATTCTTTTTATGCTCAGCTACTAAGATTTCCCTTCAGTTGTAAAATTCAATATCTACAACGGGCACAGTAAAGACGTTTACAGTAAGTCTTTCTACGACAGACCAACGGAACACGAGTGCCCCTGTCGGTCAACCAATCACGCACCGCGTCATGATACGCGATACCGCAGCCAATTACCTGCGGTACGTGTCTGTACCGCTCACTTTGAATGGCTGCATCTGTATGGCTAGAGCAATTGAAGCTGAACAATTGAATGGTGAGGAAGGGGTTAAAGGGCTACTTAAAGTGGCATACTTTGTTGCCAAAAATAAGTTAGCCAATTCAAATTTCATTTAACTCGTGTGATTCATGAAAGAAATTGAATGTCTTTCTTTGAAGCATCCTAAGATTGATGGATCAAACCATGGAAGGTTTGTCAGAAATGCATCAAGCTATTTCAAGCACACTCTTAGGAGAATTAGATGCCACTGTATGGACAAGTCGTGTGTTTTCCTTAATATTGGATGAGTCCACTGATATACTGTAAGTAAGGCACTGCACATCTTACCAACTTGCCCTTGCTGCTAGTGATCTATAGAACAAGTAAAAGTTCCAGAAAGACTTGAGGACAATTTTTTTTCAGCAACTCTGCTGTAAGAAGCAACACACTTCACGAGTTTCAGAAACAGCTGGAGGAGCCAACAATGAAGTTTACTGAGCCACATACAGTGAGGTGGTTGCGAATTCAAAGTGCTAGAACACATACTAGAACGCTGCCTCCAGTACTCAGGACTCAGGATAAAGCCAAAGATCTTCTTATTGTTGTCAGACAATTCAGCTGTGTGGCCCTCTGTTACTCAAGAGGGACATGTAGTTCCTATCTCATAGCATTTTCAAGGGAAGACTTGAATTTCTCCACAGTCCAACCTGTGGTTCAGTATAGTAAAGAGGTCCTAAGAGAGATATTAATCCATCCTGGTCCTTCAGAGCCCGTCTTTTTCAGCTCCCCTTGAAGGTAACAACTTTAAAGCACATAAACTGTTTGATTGTCATACACTACAGCCTGCCTTTGACACCACAAATAGCAGATATGTGGGTTGCTTGATTGATAAAACTGATTGACGATTCCCTGCTGATACTATGGATCTTCTGTCCTGGCTTACTGTTTGGCAGCTACAGTGGTGTGAAAAAGTGTTTCCCCCTTCCCGATTTCTTATTTTTTTGCATGTTTGTCACACTGAAATGTTTCAGATTATCAAACAAATTGAAATATTAGACAAAGATAACACAAGTAAACACAAAATGCAGTTTTTAAATGAAGGTTTTTATTATTAAGCGGAAAAAAAATCAAAACCTACATGGCCCTGTGTGAAAAAGTGATTGCCCCTAAACCTAATAACTGGTTGGGCCACCCTTAGCAGCAACAACTGCAGTCAAGCATTTGCGATAACTGGCAATGAGTCTTTTACAGCGCTGTGGAGGAATTTTGGCCCACTCATCTTTGCAGAATTGTTGTAATTCAGCCACATTGGAGGGTTTCGAGCCTTAACCGCTTTTTTAAGGTCATGCCATAACATCTCAATCGGATTCAGGTCAGGACTTTGACTAGGCCACTCCAAAGTCTTCATTTTGTTTTTCTTAAGCCATTCAGAGGTGGACTTGCTGTTGTGTTTTGGATCATTGCCCTGCTGCAGAACCCAAGCGCGCTTCAGCTTGAGGTCACGAACAGATGGCCGGACATTCTCCTTCAGGAGTTTTTGGTAGACAGCAGAATTCATGGTTCCATTTACCACAGCAAGTCTTCCAGGTCCTGAAGCAGCAAAACAGCCCTAGACCATCACACTACCACCACCATATTTTACTGTTGGTATGATGTTCCTTTTCTGAAATGCTGTGTTACTTTTACGCCAGATGTAATGGGACACACACCTTCCAAAAAGTTCAACTTTTGTCTCGTCAGTCCACAGAGTATCTTCCCAAAAGTCTTGGGGATCATCAAGATGTTTTCTTGCAAAACTGAGACAAGCCTTTATGTTCTTTTTGCTCAGCAGTGGTTTTCATCTTGGAACTCTGCCATGCAGGCCGTTTTTGACCAGTCTCTTTCTTATGGTGGAGTCATGAACACTGACCTTAACTGAGGCAAGTGAAGCCTGCAGTTCTTTGGATGATATTGTGGGTTTTTTTCTGACATCTTGGATGAGTCTTCGCTGCGCTCTTGGGGTAATTTTGGTCAGCCGGCCACTCCTGGGACAGTTCACCACTGTTCCATGTTTTCGCCATTTGTGGATAATGGCTCTCACTGTGGTTTGCTGGAGTCCCAAAGCTTTAGAAATGGCTTTATAACCTTTTCCAGACTGATAAATCTCAATTACTCGGTTTCTCATTTGTTCCTGAATTTCTTTGGATCGCAGCATGATGTCTAGATTTTGAGGATCTTTTGGTCTACTTCACTTTGTCAGGCAGGTCCTATTTAAGTGATTTCTTGATTGAGAACAGGTGTGACAATAATCAGGCCTGGGTGTGGATGGAGAAATTGAACTCAGCTTTCCAAAGATGTGATAAACCACAGTTGATTTATGTTTTAAGAGGGGGGGCAATCACTTTTCACACAGGGCCATGTAGGTTTGGATTTTTTGTTTCCCTTAATAATAAAAACCTTCATTTAAAAACACAAAAATAAGAAATCAGGAAGGGGGCAAACACTTTTTCACACCACTGTATATCTTTCTTTGATTTCAAAACAGTCTACTGGAGATTTCAGCCTTTATGGTCAAGAGAAACCTGAAAACCTGGTGAAACAATTCTCGTCTATTTAAAGTACAGAGGAAAAGAGTTCACAATTCTGTGAACCAATGTGAATCTAATGATTCATATGCTTTGTTTTACTTTCACAAAAAGGAAAGTGCACAGAATAGAACTGAAACAAAATTCAGAAATTCACTGAATAACACAAACATCACAAATTTGATGCTCATTTCAAAGCTTGGGCCTCCTTGAGGACAGTTTAATCAGGGCAGTTATAAAGTGGAAAGAAATGAAGAGGAAGAGAAGAGAACAGAGTAAAACTGGGGGAGACAGCGGGGAGGAAGACTGAGAAGAAGAACAATAACGTACTGTATGTAATTTAGAGAGAGAAAACCCGAGGGAGGTGGAGAAGTGAAAGCAAGAATAAGGAAGAGAAAATAACCTATTGTTCTCAATTATGTTCTTGTACCTTCAATGAAGAGGAGCCTGACAATGAAAGACAGATTGGTAACAATTAACTTATGAAGCTCAGGTTGCATATTAATTATCCTGATACACTTGTTTCATTAATTTACTATTATCTCTGCCCAAGATGCTGAAATACCCCCAATGGGCTTCATATAAAGGGGGAATTCCCCCTGATTTTCAAAAATGAATTTCAAGCCCTGATAATTGAAGGTTATCTTAGATTTCAAGATCACATTCCACATGCTCTTGGTTTAAAGTTTAAGTAGTGTTTTCATGCCCACAATACTACACCAATTTGTCATAATTAAACCTCTATAAAGAAACTCATCAATATACAGATGAAGCCATTCAAAATGGGTGGGGTATTTCGCGGTATACCCCGGTGGGCGTGTCGCAACAAAACGCAGTATCACGCGGTATATCGCGTCATCTGACGTCATGCCGGAAAGTATCCGGAATCATCTTGTAAAACCGCCAGGAGGAGCCAATAAAGCTTAACCTCTCATGTACAGCATTTGAGCTTTTAAATTTAAAACTGTGCATTACAGCATGTTAATCATCAGTCATTAAAAAGTTGGTATATTTTATGAAAGCAAGATTGCTCAGTTGGACAAAAGTACATAACCTACCTTTATCAGAAATATTTATGCATCAAAGCCTTTACTGAAGATATTACTAATAGTATTAATAATGAATGACTTTGGACAAGCTGTAAACTCAAAGTATTCTGCTGGTCTTTCTAACCGTCATTTTAAACGAAAATATTTTTAGTTTTTTCTTTGACAAACAGGACATTAGCTAGCCAATATGATAAAGGAATCACTTTTTTTGCTAATTTCTTTAGCACATTTGTACAAGCACTTGGAATCTGACCAAGCCCTACTTTGTCAGGCATTTTCTTTTCTTTTATGTCTGCAACAGACATAAAAACTCCCTTGCTTTTAACAGAGCGTTTCATAATTTCATAATTAATTTTTCATAAAATAAACGCTTTCTTTTCCGTATACCAGATATTATGGAACCACTTCAGCCAGTCAGATTCCAGGAATCGGTACTTTAAAGAAAAAATACACACCAGTATTCCATTTCTCCCTAAACATTTTAAGCATGGAAGTCTTTAACTAACATGTGAAATAGTGTGTAAAAAAGTGGTAGTTTTAAGCTATTCTGCTAATATAATATGGAATCGCGTATCTAAAGAAATTGATAAAGATATGATTATATTCGTGTACTGCAACATTTCTTTGAAAAAATAGAATAGCAATATTATGGACAATTAATTGACTTTTATATTTCTAAATCTCACAACATGATCAAATTTAAGTTGTTTTAATAACAATGAATAGTCACCTATGCGTTACAAAATAAACATTTATATTGATTTAAATCACGTTTTGATTTAAATCGCAAACGCGGGTTTAAATATATGTGTTTTTTTATTCACAATCAGACAAATGCAACATAAATTGATATCTTTGTCTTCTAAGTATCTTAATAAACTTTCAGCATAGCTTTCTCCCCATTTAGATTTATTTTTCTTGGGATCTTGGGATCAAACGTGGAAAGATTAGATTGTAATCGTTTTTATTTTTTAAATACATTTTAGAAAAGTGTAATCTATACTAAAAAGCTGTACACCACCTGCTATAAAGATACATATTGTAATACTTTCGGGCTTGGATAGGACGGACACGAGAACTCAGACTTGCGGAGTTAAATCTCAACAAAACAACAACAAATCTCAATATCTTGTATGAATTATTCGTAATACAATCCAAAAATAGCCCGCAAACTCTCTCAAATTTATCCAATTATCATAATCCCGCCCCTTATGCAAAACCAAACCCTCCTCCCATCCCAGTTTATCCTCTTTATCATAAACAAAATCCAGCTCAATTTCAAACATAAAGCATTACACAAAATCAATACCTCAACACTCCAAACTCAACAACAATAATTCACAAACAGCAAGAACATGTAACTCCACATTCCCAAATAGACCTCATTTCCTTAGCACCGCCCATTATGCAAAACCAACATCCCTCCCGTTCTCTCTCTCCGCTGGCGTTTGTAATAGTTTTTATTTTTAAATAAATTTTAGCAAAGTCATGTATTTTAAAAATCTTAAGATTTCTATATTTATGTCTTTATTTAGTGGTTTCATTAGTGACAAAGGCTAAACTTTCTTGGAAAAATGTCTTTTATGTAAACCATGTTTTGCTATTAATTCATTTAGGGCTAGAATATGTTCAATGTCTTCCAATGAAAGAAGGGTTCCTTTCACCGTAGTCAGGTTGACATTAGAAGCTTGCCACACCCGGACTGTTACACCAACGCATTAGCATGTTAAAGTGATTTCATTGAGGAGCCTAGCTTTCTTAACTAGTAAGTACTGTACTTTTGGATGGGGGGAGGTGTCTTTCGCTGGTAATCTTGCCCCCTTCTACTTTGAAAATACCTGTGAAACCGGTTTAATTCGTCCCAGCCAGCACTCCCGCAGAGAGGGGGGTTGTACTTGCAGTGCATCGGTGCTTCGTTAATGTCTAAGCCGGAACACATCATTATATCTCATTTTGTATTTCTATTAAAAAAAAATCATTTGCCCAGCCTAACACTACTGTTGATATTGTTTTTATCCTGTAAAGCACTTTGAGGAGCCACCTTTAAAGGCGCCATCTACAATAAAGTTCATTATTATTATTATTGTTAATTTGCTGGACAGAGAGGTGAACATTATTACGCAGAAGACAAAGTAAGCGATTTATGTTGCATTGTGCATTGTGCTGCTGTAATACAGTTTTAAATAATTAAAAGTCTAAACAGTATCATTATTTATGGGTTTTAAATAAAGGCGATTTAAACCTGATTTAAATCAATATAAATGTTTATATTGTAACGTATAGGTGACTATTCATTGTTATTAAAATGACTTAAATTCAATCATGTTGTGATATTTAGAAATATAAATTTGTTTGGTGCGGGGTACGGAACCAGGGATCTATTTACATGGAAAAGGGTGTTTCCAAGTGCTTGTACAATCGATGGAAATGTTCAAATAAATGTGCAAAAGAAATAAACAAATAATCATTTATTTCTTTATCATATTGGCTAGCTAATGTCCTCTCTTTGCTAGTTAGTGGCTGTGTTTCTGCCTTGGGTAGCAACGGGTGACTATGTTCTCAGGCGGAAGATGTAAACAGCTTAATTTTCATGTTAAATATTTTTTTTAATTAAAATTCATTCTATACAGCAATCGCATATTTGGGTACCGTTTCATAAAACTTTCATGCTTAAAATGTTTAGGGAGAAATGGAAGACTGGTGTGTATTTTTTCTTGAAACTACCAAGACCAGCCATACACAGTACAGTTTACATACAGTAATGTTTATGTTCCTAAATTAATATCGTTTATGACCTTCAGATGTGTAATGCTCCTCTTCTTTTTATGCTCAGCTACTAAAATTTCCCTTTAGTGGTAAAATTTCATATAAATATTCAGTACTAAGCGGATTAAAATGTGCACAGTAAAGAGATTAAATGATTAAATCTTTTCACTACCGACCAACGCACCACGAGTGCCCCTGTCGGTCATTTTGGCCAGCTAATCACTTACCGCGGTGCCCTGCGGTGGCTTGTGGGTAGTTGCCCGTACCGCGGGTTTGTATTGTGCATTTTGAATGGCTGCATCTGTACATACGAGGAAGACAACAGAATATGATTTTTTCTATTCGAAACGTATTTTAAATGTTTAATTAAGAGGTAAAAACCTTACAGCATACACTGAGATTCTAAGCTGATCAGGAGGAAGAAAAATCACCCGTTTTTCACACATAAAAAGTGGTTATTAACTATCGAAACCTGTTTTTATAGCTTTTAAAGTGTGCAATGTCTAAGCAGGAACACATCATATCTTGTTTTTGATTTATTTTTTAAGAATTAAAAAAATCGTTTGCCCAACCTAATTTTAAAGACCTCCACTTGTGAAAGTTTTTGCAGCCTGTACATAATACTATATACACAATACTGCTGACAGCAGGAACATCCCTATTCTTTACTCAGTAGCTTATTAAAAACAGCAGCCATGGTGTTCAAACCTTTTTTTTTTACACAGAAGAGTGACACAGCTTCGCGTTGTGAATCTGTTTTTCTAAGAAAACGTTTGTCAGTCTGTTCGTGGGGGGAAGGTTAGACTGTCTTTCATTGGAAGACTTGCCCTATTCTCCTTTGAAAATGAAGAAGGTGAGAAAAAACCTGTGAAACCAGTTTGTTTACAAACAATGTAGACACAGAGACTCAGACTTTAAGGAGTAAAATACGGCACAGCCAGCACTGCGGGTGAGAGAGAGACAGAGCCCCAGCCAGGTGCTCCTCGGCCGCAGTGCCAGGCGCATGTGCAACATCAGGTTTACGCCCTACACCCTGCGTTACCGCTGTGTACATACAGTACGAACATGTTGTGATATTTAGAAATATAAAAAATTTCAATATAATGCCAATAATATTTGCTATTTGAGTTTTTCAAAGAAACGTTTATTTGTTAAATGAAAACTCATAGCGATTGCTGGATTTGCACACCAGTCAGTCACTTAAGCTATCACGCCACAGACACAGTGACGTCGCATAGTGCTGAAACAGCTGACACATATCAATAGGAAGTCTTATACTACTGTTTGTGCTACAGTATCTGAATATAATTATATAGTTATTAATTTGTTTAGATACGTGATTCCATATTATATTCCCATTAATCAAATTCTAAAAGTATGCTTTTGTTTATTCCGATAATAAGCGTATTTGCAGAAAGGCTTAAAACTATCACTTTTCTCACAAAGTATATAAACGTACAGTAATATGGTCAGAAGGAGCACATAAAAACGTTTCTGAAATAACCACGGAAGACTTTGATGCTTAAAATGTTTAGGGAGAAATGGAATACTGGTGTGTATTTTTTCTTGAAACTACCAATACCAGCCATATACGATACAGTTTACGTGATATGTTTATGTTCCTAAATTAATATCGTTTATGATTTTCAGATGCATTATGCTCCTCTTCTTTATATGCTCAGCTACTAAAATTTCCCTTTAGTTGTAAAATTCCATACACATATTCAATATTAAGTGAATTAAAATGTGCACAGTAAAGAGATTAAATGATTAAATCCTTTCACTACCGACCAATGCACCACGAGTGCCCCTGTTGGTCATTTTGGCCAGCCAATCACGTACCGTGGTTTGTTGGTAGTTGCGTGCAGTACGGGTTTGTACCGTGCATTTTGAATGGCTGCATCTGTATGTATGCATACAGGAGGCAAACCTTCAGACTAAAGAGATCTGAAAGGCAAGACTCAAAGGCTTGCTTACAACATACATTTTTTATACAGAACAGAAACTCAGGGTGGGAGAGAGTTCTCATCAATCACAACAACTTCTGCTCTCTTGACTAATATGTTTGCTTAAATGACACAATGTTCTTAAAGACAAGATATGGCTGCTTAAAGAGTTCAAAGAACATTTGATTTTGCCTTGCAAGATCAGCTCATTCTTAAGGAGTTTTGTTCTGTTACAAGCACAGCTTGTGCAAGCAGCAGATAAGAAAAAAGTGAGTAAAGTCCACTCAATCAGACATACATGTCTGGCAGGTAGCCTCCTTCATACCATAATCTGAATTTTCATTATACTGTTCATTGGACAACAGCTAAATCACTTGTATTATCTAAATCAGCATGATAGTTTAATGTCACACTACTGCAATGGGACTACTACATGAGAGAACCCAAGTACTGGGCGAGAGGCAGCTGAGTAGGAAATGCGCAAACAGAACGCAGGGAGTTGCACAGAGCTGCTGGGTGGTACATGCACATTCTGGAGACAAGTAGCAGGCTGCTTGTTGACAAACAAACTGGATCAATCAGTTGCGTGGCTGTGGCTAACTTGAGATTCGGAGATTTGAGCTGCGCGTTCACATTTGTACAAGTGAGAATGCAGTACAAGTTTGTACCTCGCACTTTGAATGGCTGCATCTGTATATTTTTAGCCTGTGGTCTTTGGTGAGCATCCCTGGATCCAAGGTGTTGTTTTTCCTTAATGTTTCAGCTTGCTGGCACTACCGCCATATCTGGACCTCTACCACAGCTACCAATACAGGAACTCTATTGAGGTCTCCAGTAATTAAAATGCCTAAGCAGAAATCTCACTTACCATAAATTAATTTGAAAACGTTAAAACATATAAAGTAATAATCAGTTTAAGTGTCTTCATTTATTAAAACGTCATCATATTTCTTACCTCCATTGAGATACCAATCAGGAAAAAGCATTTTGCTATATATTTTTATTTTAAAGTAATTAGTTAGAAAGGTATTTCACAGGAATATAAGAGAAAGGTTACAGATGAGAGAAGGGTATTTGAATATATAGCTATATACTCTATAGTCCACAAGTGTAGCTGAGGCAATAGCTTGTTTTGTTTCTAGCAGCTAATTCCTCTGGGTATTTTGTTATAGACTCATATAATACTTTTATTTAAAAAACTATCTTCCGTTCTCAGTTTTAAATGTACTTCCCCATAGTTTGTATCTTTGTTCTCTAGTTCATGTTCTACTGTTGAATCTGAATAAGTCCATAGGGTTGACTTTGTCAATGTCTATACAGGTAGAATACAGAATCATACATAATATGGAAAGCACAGTAAATTATGTAACAATTTACATCTTTACAAATAAGGTTATCTGCAACATACCTGGTGATGCAGCCTGGTAAATAATCTTATCCTCAGTCTTCTCAGGAACAACTGTGTGGCATACTGCCATCATGGTCATAAATTCCAAAATTACTGGTGCTGTTGGCTAGATTAAAAAACAGATAAAGCAGTTATTTAGTTATTAATTATTTCTTTTACAAGATTCTAACAAATGTCTGGAACGTCTGAGGTGTGTTGTAGTTAAAAAGTGAATGTTCCCCAGATAAAAAACAACCAACTGCTGATTTACTTTACCATCAGAAATAAACAGGGGCCAAAGGATGTCAAAGGAAGAATGTACATAAAAATTTGGAATCTATTGTTTATAGCTGTTCTAGTCTAGTCTAGAAATTGTAACATAACCCTATATTTTAAGTTACATCAGACATCAAATATTATTTACAGTGCAAATTCAGCAGAAAAACAATCTTTTGATGAGCTTTACATGAAAAAATAATCATTTACTTCAGAGATAAGAATCAAGCAAAATTAAAACAGAACACTTACACTTAGACATTTCTTGGAATGGCTTTAAAACTTTAACGGCCATTTTGCAGAGAAACCTTAAAATTGCTTGTAGTGTACTGACTGTCACATTTTCAGTTTCTTGGGTTTTTCAATAAATTTGTAAATCTGTGATTCTTTACTTATGATATCACACTTAAATGTTAAGTGCCTCACTTAAGAGGACGGACTCGTGAGCAGAAAGTGGTTTCACAAGTAATTGGTTTGTAAATTAAAAGCTATGATTTGAGTATGGAAAATTACATTACTTCAGTACTTAGCTAGTAATTACTACATTACTTAACTAGTACTTACATTAATTTCATTTTATATGTTGTCCTATTTCTTTAAATCCACTTAACATAGAATATTAATATGGAATCATGTAACTAAAGGCACATTTTGGCAGATGAAAATCAAAATAGGTTTCTGAGCATTAACAATATTCATTTATAAATATAATAAATATTTTGCTGGTTGTGGTAGTTTTTTCCACTTTCTTTCATAAACGTGCATCAAATCACCTTCATAAACCTGCATCCAAATTTTTAATGTGGTTACTTTTGGCTATTTTGGAAATGTAGTGATGTGCTTGTTTTACAGTGGCAATATGAAATAATAATGATTGTTAAGTGACAAGCTTGATTTCTTCTCATCTAAACTAATCTGTGTTAATAAGAAACAAAACTGATATAATAGTAGCAAACCCAAGTGAAGACATTGAGCAAACTGTTGATAATATATACAGTGGCTATCAAAATATTCATCCCCCTGGGCTTTTACATTTTATTGTGTTACAATATGGCATCATAATGAACGTTTTTGCTTGAGTGCTTTTGAAAGAAGACACCCTTTAATGTAAAATGTTTTACAGATCCTCCTAAATTAATTATAAATATAAAATGGAAAATAACTGATTGCAAGTATTCACCCCCTTTGAGTCAATATTTGGTAGATGCATGGTAGGCGTCGGCTGTATGTTTTGAGTCATTGTTCTACAGGAAGGTGTATCTTCTCACAAGTTCTATGTCTCTTGCAGACCGCAACAGGTGCTCCTCCAGGATTTCTGTGTTCTTTGCTGCATCCATTTTTCTGTCTTCACAAGTCTTCCAGGAACTGATGGAGCGAAGCTTTCCCATAGCATGATACTACCACCACCATGCTTCACAGTAGGGATGGTGTTCTCAGAATGCTGTTCATTGTTATGCTTGCGCCAAACATAGTGCTTACCATTGTGGCCAAAAAGGTCAATTCTGGCCTAGTCATACGATAGAATCTTGTACCACTTGGTCACAGAGTCTTCCACATGCCTACTGGAAAAGTGTAGTCGAGATTTGATGTATGATTTGTCACTCTCCCATGAATCCAAATTTGTGAGGCACTAATGCAATTCTCATATGCACAGTTTCTCCCAACTCAGCCATGAAAGACTGTTATGTCTTTAGGTTTGTCACAGGCTTCTTGGCGGGCTCCCTGCCTAGTGCACTTCTTGCCTGGAAACTCACACAGTTGTGCTAAGTTTTCTACATTTCTTTATAATTAAATTTGGGGGATATATAATGCCTTGGAAATCTTTTTTAATCTTTTCAATAACCATATTGCAGATTTGTTTTCAAAGTTCCTTTGTCTTCATGATGTAGTTTTTGTTGGGAGCTGTACTAATCAGCTGTGGGACCTCCTTGATGGTAGACACAGTATATGTATGCTGAGCTCATGTGAAACAATTGCACGCATGTGGACTCCATTTAACAAATTATGTGAATTTATGTGAGCCTATTTAGGTGTGTCACAGTAAAGGGGGTGAATACTTATGCAATCACTTATTTTCTGTTTTCTATGTATAATTAATTTTGAAGGATCTGTAGGAATTTTGTTTTCACTTTCACATCATAGAGTGCTTTGTGTCAGTAAAATCCCACATACATTGTGATTCTAGTTTGTAACATAGAAAAATGTGAAAAACCACAAGTTACCACAAGATGGTGACAAAGAACAAAAGACAACCAAACTCAAGAGTATCTTACAGAGGTCCCCTGGTTTCATTCTAATATTATTTTATATAAACTGAGAATTGAAAACATATATACATGTTCTCACCAAAACATTTACAGTGTTAATTCAAATGCAAGTTAACTTTGGTCTAGTTTAGAGGGGCCAGAACCAAGTAAAGAAAAACTTTAAAAAACATTAAATACCACTAAATCATTAAATGTTCTTGAAAGCACTTTACTTGGAATCAAGACTGGAGGTGTAACAGAGATTTTAATTTGATATAATGGACATATTTCAATGGAGGCATCTTGTTTTCTTCTGCAGATTAATGTTTCAGAATGTGACAAAGAATACATAATATATCACAGTATTAAGCAAGAAGATTCTTTATGTATGTTATCACTAGTAAGCAAACTAAATAGCTTGGGAAAGGGAATGTGTGGTTAGTGGTATATGTTGTGCAATATTTCTTTAACAAGTATTTTCTAATTCTTTCATAATGTTTAAACTGCTGTTTAGTAAAAACAAAATACTACTATCTATGCTGCGAATATATTCTAAAATGGACAAGCTCAAATATAAATGTTATAATGATGTGATATGTTCTGTTTTAATTCTTAATCCCCAAAACTGAGCTTATAATTGGCCATATATGAGCCTTCACTCAAAACATAATTTAGTTTTAGCTAAAGCAGTGAATTACTAACTACAGAAAATTACTAATCCATAAATATAAGCTATTTGATTTTTCATACTTTTTTTGCTTTTCATATGTCTGTTCTATTTGCTTCTCACCCTAGTATTTTATTTCTTGGCTCTTTCTACATTGGTTTCTGAAATTGTTATTCAACCAATCTATCCATTTTCCAACCTCTTTATCCAACTGTGGGTCAGGGTGGCTCAGAGGCTATTACTGGCAAGCAAGCAGTGCACGGCAGAATACATCCTAAATGGGACACTGGCCCATTACAGAGCTCACACAGACACAAACACACACACACTTACACCTGGGACAGTATTCCTAAAACCCAGTTAACCTAGGATTATTTCTTTGGACTGTGGGGGAAAATCAGAGCACCTAGAGGAAACCCACGCAAATATGGGGAGAATTGAACCCAGGGTTCCAGCGCTGCATAGCGGCATTGCGAACAATTCTCCCACTGTGCTGCCCTTAATAAAAGAATTCTTGAAATAGATCTAAGATCAAATGGAATCATGCTTTAAACTGCTATTAAATTCCCATTACTCTTCTAATCTCCAAAGTATACAGTGCCTTGCGAAAGTATTCGGCCCCCTTGAACTTTTCAACCTTTTGCCACATTTCAGGCTTCAAACATAAAGATATAATTTTTTTATTTTATGTGAAGAATCACCAACAAGTGGGACACAATTGTGAAGTGGAACGAAATCTATTGGATTTTTGAAACTTTTTTAACTAATAAAAAAATGAAAAGTGGGGCGTGCAAAATTATTTGGCCCCCTTGCGTTAATACTTTGTAGAGCCACCTTTTGTTGCGATTACAGCTGCAAGTCGCTTGGGGTATGTCTCTATCAGTTTTGCACATCGAGAGACTGAAATTCTTGCCCATTCTTCCTTGCAAAACAGCTCGAGCTCAGTGAGGTTGGATGGAGAGCGTTTGTGAACAGCAGTTTTCAGCTCTTTCCACAGATTCTCGATTGGATTCAGGTCTGGACTTTGACTTGGCCATTCAAACACCTGGATACGTTTATTTGTGAACCATTCCTTTGTAGATTTTGCTGTATGTTTGGGATCATTGTCTTGTTGGAAGATAAATCTCCGTCCCAGTTTCAGGTCTTTTGCAGATTCCAACAGGTTTTCATCCAGAATGGTCCTGTATTTGGCTGCATCCATCTTCCCCTCAATTTTAACCATCTTCCCTGTCCCTGCTGAAGAAAAGCAGGCCCAAACCATGATGCTGCCACCACCATGTTTGACAGTGGGGATGGTGTGTTGAGGGTGATGAGCTGTGTTGCTTTTACGCCAAACATATCGTTTTGCATTGTGGCCAAAAAGTTCGATTTTGGTTTCATCTGACCAGAGCACCTTCTTCCACATGTTTGGGGTGTCTCCCAGGTGGCTTGTGGCAAACTTTAGACGAGACTTTTTATGGATATCTTTGAGAAATGGCTTTCTTCTTGCCACTCTTCCAAAGGCCAGATTTGTGCAGTGTAAGACTGATTGTTGTCCTATGGACAGACTCTCCCACCTCAGCTGTAGTTCTCTGCAGTTCATCCAGAGTGATCATGGGCCTCTTGGCTGCATCTCTGATCAGTCTTCTCCTTGTCTGAGCTGAAAGTTTAGAGGGACGGCCAGGTCTTGGTAGATTTGCAGTGGTCTGATACTCCTTCCATTTCAAGATGATCGCTTGCACAGTGCTCCTTGGGATGTTTGAAGCTTGGGAAATCTTTTTGTATCCAAATCCGGCTTTAAACTTCTCCACAACAGTATTACGGACCTGCCTGGTGTGTTCCTTGGTCTTCATGATGCTCTCTGCGCTTTCAACAGAACCTTGAGACTATCACAGAGCAGGTGCATTTATACAGAGACTTGATTACACACAGGTGGATTCTATTTATCACCATCAGTCATTTAGGACAACATTGGATCATTCAGAGATCCTCGCTGAACTTCTGGAGTGAGTTTGCTGCACTGAAAGTAAAGGGGCCGAATAATTTTGCACGCCCCACTTTTCATTTTTTTATTAGTTAAAAAAGTTTCAAAAATCCAATAGATTTCGTTCCACTTCACAATTGTGTCCCACTTGTTGGTGATTCTTCACATAAAATAAAAAATTTATATCTTTATTTTTGAAGCCTGAAATGTGGCAAAAGGTTGAAAAGTTCAAGGGGGCCGAATACTTTCGCAAGGCACTGTATGTACATGCGACTGACTGGTGTCCCGTCTAGGTTGTACCCTGCCCAAAGCCTGTCCTGTTAAGCTCCCCTGTGACCCTATATTGAATAAAGAAGTTAGAAAATGAATGGATTAATTATATTGCAAATTTACCTGTCTAAGCATTCTACATATTCTCATACATTATTTTTTTAATATAATACAAATACCAGTAAAACCCCAAAGCAGAACAACAGATAAATGCAAGCTATAGAGAATATACAAAAAAGAAATGATGTGCGTGTGTGGAGGGTGGCACGGTGGTGCAGTGGCTTGCATTGCTGAGGATGTGCGTTTAATTTCAGACCTGGGGTGCATGCTGCGTGGAGATTGTTCTATGTTTGTATGGTTTCCTCCAGAAATACTTTAGAAGCAATCCAGTGCTACTTACATGGTTACTCTGGAGGTTTTCCAGTAAGCTTTGGTCATTAAATCCCATTTCATCAAGAGACTGTGCACTGTGACTGTAAGAGATTGAGAAAAAGAAAAGTACTTCAGTTAATTTACAATGACAAGAAAGTATGTTAATGTATAATTCCAGCCATTCAAAATGCGCAGAGTATGCTGCGTCAAAACGCGGTGTGCATGGCACATCATACCGCATGCAAATTGAAATATGATAATAGTATCTGGAAGCACCTTGTAAAAGCGCCAGGTGGAGCTAATAAAGCTTAACATTTCATGTACAGCATTTGAACAGTCGCCAGAAAACGCATGGTTTCAAATCCCGGTCACTGCGGAAGGGCAATCTTTTTCCAATTAAGAATTTAAGTTGTATACTCGTTAGACCTTTAATAATTTTATACTGTGTATTACAGCATGTTAATCACTAAACATTAAAAAGTCTGTATATTTTATAAAAGCAAAATAGATTGCTCAGTTGGACAAAAGTACACAACCTTCCACCTTCATCATTAATATTTTAATTATGCGATATATTTTATGCATTAAAGTCTTTACAGAAGATAGTACTAATATTATTAATAATGAATGACCTTGGACAGGCTGTAAGCTCAAAGTATTACCCTGGTCCACTTTCTTTGTAACTGTCTTTGTGAACGAAAATACTTTATTTTTTCATTGACAAAAAGTAACACCACAGCATTTAGTTGATCCAATCAGGTATTTGTTTCCAATCATACAAAATAAGTTTTGAGAATCTCCGATTCACCATGCCTTTCACATGCTCATAAAAGATATTAATTTAGGAACACAAACATATTATGTAAACTGTATATGGCTGGTATTGGTATTTTAAATAAAAAATACACACCAGTATTCCACTTTCTCCCTAATCATTTTAAGTATGAAAGTATTTCATGTAGTTATTTTGGAAACGTTTTTAATTGCTCCTTCTGACCATATTAAATGTATATACTTTGTGAAAAGTGATAATGTTTTAACCTTTTCTGCAAATAATCTCGTTATCGGAGTAAACAAAAGCATACTTTTAGAATTTGATTAAATAGGAAATATAATATGGAATCATGTATCTGAAGAAATTAATAACGATATAATTATATTTATGTACTGTAACTCAAATAATAGGCAGTGAAAACATTTCTCAGTCCGCCCGTGGGGTAAAGGGGGACTGTCTTTCATTGGAAGGTTTGCCTATTCTACTCTGAGAATGTTGTGGGGAGGAAAAGTGCCCCCGGTCTTTTTTTTTCCACTGACAAAGTTGTGTTAACAAAAACTACAGTATGCTTAAGAGCTGTTAAACTGGTTCTCTTTAATGTTCTATTTATTTTTCGGAACAGCCAGCCATCCCGAACCACACAGACACCAGCTAACCTGCTAGAGCACCACAGCTCACACTCAAATATATCACAGATCACAGATCAGTCCCAATGTGTGAGATATTGCTGTATGATCCGTGTTTGATCTTTGATCTGAGCTTTAATAGAGAGCTTATCTCTATTAATATAAATATCAAGTGGTATTAAATAAATACAACCTTTTTGTATAGATGAAACTTTTCTAAAATTTATTTTAAAAAATAAAAACGATAACAATCTAATCTTTCCACATTTGATCCCATGAGGAAGTACAATACGCTCCTGCTTTGTTTAACAATGGTATGAAAAAAAAGTCTAAATGGTGAAAAATGTTTAAAGTTAATTAAGGGACTTTGAAGACAAACTGATGTCACCGCACTGGCAAGCATGTTCTTTAGATACTTTAGATACTTTTCTTTAGATAACACGATTTCATATTATATTCCCTATTAATCAAATTTGAAAAGTATGCTTTTGTTTACTCTGATAACGAACGTATTCGCAGAAAAGGTTAAAACATTATAACTTTTTACAAAGTATATTAACTTAATATAGTCAGGAGGAGCACGTACAATTGTTTCTAAAATAATCACTTGTAAGACTTTCCTTAAAATGTTAAGGAAGAAAGTGGAATACTGGTGTGTATTTTTTCTTTAAACTACCAATACCAGCCATATACAGTTTACATAATATGTTTTAATTAATATTATTATTAATATTAATATCGTTTATGACCATCAGACGCTTTATGCTCCTCTTCTTTTTATGCTGAGCTACTAAAATTTCCCTTTAGTTGTAAAATTCCATATAAATATTCAATTCTAAGCGAATTAAAACATGAACAGTAAAGAGATTAAATGAAGCAATTGTTTCACTAACAACCAATACACCATGAGTGCCCGTCGGTCATTTTGGCCAGCCAATCACGTACTGCGGTACAACGCGGTGAACTTTAGATAATTTCCCGCGATCCGGGGTTGTACCATGCATTTTGAATGGCTGCATCTGTATTTTAATATACAGAGATGAAATACAAAATCACTATTCAAAGCACTCAAAAAAGTTATAGTAGATCTAAAAAATGTTGAAGGCGTCTAGGTTTTAATGCAACATGTATTTTACTAGGTTAATTTAAATAAAAATACAAATCAAATAAGTAAATTATGAAAAAACTATCATTTGTACTTTTGTATATTTACTGCCACATCAAATTCTTTGCTGGTAATGCTGTTTAGCAGTGAGAATCAGCTTCAGCAAAAGACAAAATTAAGAGAAGGGCTAAGAGAAAAGCTGATTTTCTACCTGCTTCTTAATTTAAGATGTTTGTATAGAGGGTTTAATGAAAATGATAAGGGCACCACAGAGAATCAAACAGAATACAATTAACAGGACAATAATGAACAAGGAAAAACAAAAATGCAGATGATATAAACTGTTGCTTTCAAAACAATTTTGAGTGAGATTGTTGAGGTTAAAATTACACCTGTTTTAGCAGACCCCACAATTTCCACCGAAAATCAGAACAACTTGTGTATGGATTAGTAGAATCAAAATGCTGCATTTGTATGAGAAGCAAGAAAAAGACACAACGAAAAACCAACAAAAAAAAAGAGAAAATTGGGCAAGCTGAGGACGTGGGATTGATATTATTTAACATGCCTTGCCCAACTTATCACAGCTCCTTATAGGATTCACTGAAATCATAGCAGTACGGCCAAAGCTGTTTTAACCTATTCACTACCGTTTATGGATTATCTACTGACCAATATGATAACTGACAATGAGTGAATTTGTAAACTGTTATAGTTTGGCACTATAGAAGTACTGACAGTCTTCTTTCCTAAGTTTCACCAAGAAACTTGCAGTTTCACAAGATTATTCAAAGTAATTAAAAGCAAGTATATGGTTTCTTCATGGTTAATGATAAAAAACATAATCATTACCACAATAAAAAGAATCTATGCCTCACTACTTTTGGCTTCCTTGCTGCATGTCAAATATTGAATATTCTTTGACTAATTACTAGTGGGGAAGTCTGCATATCGTGCAACTTTTGAGCAGCTGAAGAATTTCATATTACTAAATCAAAAGTCTCCCTATCTTTTTTCAGATTTAAACCTGAGACATGTATCAGACCAAAATATCTCAAAAGGTAATTCTATATATCTAACTAATAGATACTAATATTCAATAACTGTGATGTGAATACTGTACAAAAACATTTAAACTGTGCAGCACTATACTATAAATAACACATTCTGTATCACTCAGACAATACTATTGTTTCCTAACACAAGCCCTGTGAAATTACAGATTTGAAGAATCCTATGGTTATTAAAATATTCTTAAATGCTCGTAGGCGTAAACTGCTGTTACTCAAAGACAGCAGTTATTACCTTAATTGCTTTTCTTTTATCAGTAATGTGGGAAAAGAAACAAAAGAAAGCTAAAACCAAGCCAAAAAGCATTCTTATGACCTATTCCTTAGGATGCTAAACAAACAAACAAATCATATAAGATCAGGAACTCTTACCAGTCATCATCTGTGTAACTATATTCCTCAGGCTCAGGAGAGTGACTTCAGTAAAAGGAGAAAGCAAAAAAGCGCAAGAAAGAACACAATACTATCACTACACACATGATACAATGACTTCCTGGCATATCAGCCTTCAAAACACATTTGACCTCTTTAAGTCACTTAAAGCTGCATGCTGGCTTCAGTCTATTTCTGAGTCCACTTACAATTATGATTTTGTGAATGACGACTGGAATTAGCCTTTGCTACATTGTTTATGACGTCATTAGAGACTTCAAAAGAGAGATGAGACCTCCAAATGTGAATAAATAAAAAAGCCATTTAAAATGATGCAGCACCAAGAGATGAAAAGATATTGTGGGTCAAGATTAGGGGGAGACTTGGACAATCTTGAAAATACAACGTTAAAGCTTGAAATACAGCAGCAAACTATTGTAAAACAATGACAAAATTACAAGTTACCTTAACACGTAATACCCATTTTACATACAATCCCAGCATTTTCATGAAGCACTTAAAAACATCTGTGTTGCGCACAAAGTCAGTTTCACTTCTTTGTAAAAAGTAATAATAATACAGCAATAATTAAAAAGTCACAAACATACAACAATTTGATACAATGATACATTGTATTGTATATATAACATATACAGTCTATCACAACACCAATGCCTTGCACACCAACAAGAATAATAGAATCTATTTGTAAATCTATCTGCCATGATACAAAAAGTTGATCATTCACTCAGGGATTACAAAGATAAGAATTAATAATGTCTGAGTTATAATTCCATTATAATGGTTAACATGTCTACCTCATATATAATATCAGTCTCATATATGTAATCACATTCATATTCTCAAAGACAAAATATGCCTTTACTGTCGTGAGCTAAAATTTATCAAATGTGTTTAGAATAGTTTAACTTCAGAGAACTGTGAATACAGACTCAAACATCCATTGGCCAGTTGGAGTTTTGAACTTCCTGCTGAGGACGGAGCTGGGTTGGGTTTGTCACCATGATAGGACTTGCGCATTCCTCAACTCTCACTTGTACAACTGTGAACTGCGCTCAACTTAATCTCCGAATCTCAAGTTAGCCACAGCCACATCTGCCAGCTCAACTGATTGATCCAGTTTGCTTGTCAGCAAGCAGCTTGCTACTTGTCTCCAGAATGTGCATGTACCACCCAGCAGCTCTGTGCAACTCCCTGCGTTCTGCTTGCGCATTTCCTACTCAGCTGCCTCTCGCCCAGTACTTGGGTTCTCTCACGTAGTAGTCCCATTGCAGTAGTGTGACATTAAACTATCATGCTGATTTAGATGTTGTCCAATGAACAGTATAATAAAAATTCAGATTATGGTATGAAGGAGGCTACCTGCGAGACATGTATGTCTGCTTGAGTGGACTTTACTCACTTTTTTCTTATCTGCTGCTTGCACAAGCTGTGCTTGTAACAGAACAAAACTCCTTAAGAATGAGCTGATCTTGCAAGGCAAAATCAAATGTTCTTTGAACTCTTTAAGCAGCCATATCTTGTCTTTAAGAACATTGTGTCATTTAAGCAAACATATTAGTCAAGAGAGCAGAAGTTGTTGTGATTGATGAGAACTCTCTCCCACCCTGAGTTTCTGTTCTGTATCAAAAATGTATGTTGTAAACAAGCCTTTGAGTCTCGCCTTTCAGATCTCTTTAGTCTGAAGGTTTGCCTCCTGTATGCATACATACAGATGCAGCCATTCAAAATGCACGGCACAAATCCGTACTGCATGCAACTACCCACAAACCACCGCAGCGTACCACGGTACGTGATTGGTGTCACGGACGTCCAAAGGGACTAACCGTGGGGAGGAGGAGAGCGGAAAAAGACCCATATGCGTAGCGGCGAGACGGGAAAAAGGCCCGGGCTCATAGTGCAAAGAGTTCAGGAATGCCGCATAGAAACCTATGCCCTCAGGGAGCGGACGTGGGGCGCCCTGGTGCTAGGCGGGTCTCAGGACATCCGAACGTCAATGCTGAGCGAGGACAGAGTGCAAGACCAGGAAATATATAGCCCAAGGGAAAGAGAAGGACAGGAAGGACAGCAGACCAGAAACTAGGGACAGGACAGAGAAGGAGCGCCCTCTGGCTGCAGAGGGCGTGACAGTACCCCCCCCTTCATGGGCGGCTCCCGACGCCCATACAAATAAATAAG
This sequence comes from Lepisosteus oculatus, assembly GCF_040954835.1. Taxonomy (NCBI): domain Eukaryota; kingdom Metazoa; phylum Chordata; class Actinopteri; order Semionotiformes; family Lepisosteidae; genus Lepisosteus; species Lepisosteus oculatus. Next base: position 53,239,692 of record NC_090696.1, read on the forward strand.
CTGCACAGCACTGGGGGGAGGAAAAACCTCATTTAACTGAAAGGAAACCTCCGGGAATCCACGGCTGAGAGCTACCCCTTCCTCCGGGGTATAAAACTTTATTGGGTGGAGGAAGGGGGGGGTAGAGAAGAGCTCTGGAGACTAAAACAAAAAAGTACACAAGCACAAACACAACAGACAAAAACCTGGGAAAGACCAGGGAGACAAACCACAAAAAAAAGGAACCAAAAACAGGTAGGAACCGAAGTTCCGAGACACAGAGAGCAGGGGGGACCAAAAAGGAGGGGAAACCAGGAAGAAAAAAATCAAAACAAAAGGCAAAAAACAAGAAAAAAAAACACAAAAACCCCGGGGAAAAATACCGCAGACTGGGCAAATGGCACGTTCACATTCTAACGCTGATATCGGAGTGGACAACCTGAGGAAAGCCAGATCGAAGTCCGCTCACAGACACAGATGCCCGGAATGATATCCAGCAAAAGAATGGAGGAACGGCAAATGGGCACGTTCGCATACTAACGCTGATATCGGAGTGGACAACCTGAGGAAAGCCAGACCGAAGCCCGCTCACAGACACAGATGCCCGGAGTGATATCCAGCGAAAGGCATGGAGGAACGGCAGAAAGCTTACCATTCTATCACTGATATCGGAGAGAGAAAGACCAGGAAGAGCCAGGCACGAGAACCCGCTCCAGACACAGAAGCTCGGAGTGATATCCAGTAATGAGAATAGGCAAGCCAGCTCAACATTCAATCACTGATATCGGAGTGATCTACCCGAGGAAAGCCAGGTACAGGACCCGCTCACAGGCACGGAAGATCAGAGGGATATCCAGTGATTAGAATAGAGGAACTGAAAAAAAAAACAGCCCAGAGAAAAAAAGAAAAAAAACTGCGGCAAGACAAAAAAAAACGCCGCTCGCGGGGTCAGTAGGTGGCTCAGCATTCTGTCACGGACGTCCAAAGGGACTAACCGTGGGGAGCAGGAGAGCGGAAAAAGACCCATATGCGTAGCGGCGAGACGGGAAAAAGGCCCGGGCTCATAGTGCAAAGAGTTCAGGAATGCCGTATAGAAACCTATGCCCTCAGGGAGCGGACGTGGGGCGCCCTGGTGCTAGGCGGGTCTCAGGACATCCGAACGTCAATGCTGAGCGAGGACAGAGTGCAAGACCAGGAAATATATAGCCCAAGGGAAAGAGAGGGACAGGAAGGACAGCAGACCAGAAACTAGGGACAGGACAGAGAAGGAGCGCCCTCTGGGTGCAGAGGGCGTGACAATTGCCTGGCCAAAATGACCGACAGAGGCACCCGTAGTGCATTGGTCAGTAGTGAAAAGATTTAATCATTTAATCTCTTTACTGTGCACATTTTAATCCACTTAATATTGAATATGTATATGGAATTTTACAACTAAAGGGAAATTTTAGTAGCTGAGCATAAAAAGAAGAGGACCATAATGCATCTGAAGGTCATAAACAATATTAATTTAGGAACATAAACATATCATGTAAACTGTACTGTATGTGGCTGGAATTGGTAGTTTAAAGAAAAAATACACACCAGTATTCCATTTCTCCCTAAACATTTTAAGCATCAAAGTCTTACGTGGTTATTTCAGAAACGTTTTTATGTGCTCCTTCTGACCATATTACTGTACGTTTATATACTTTGTGAGAAAAGTGATAGTTTTAAGCTTTTCTGCAAATACGCTCGTTATCGGAGTAAACAAAAGCATGCTTTTAGAATTTGATTAATGGGAATATAATATGGAATCGCGTATCTAAACAAATTAATAACTATATAATTATATTCATGTACTATCTGGCAGAATAAACTGAAAAGTTCGTTAACGCGACACGGAATTATTAAGAATTATCACCTCTTTTTACAAGAGAACAAATGAGAACATTCCACTCAGTGGGCATGCATTGTTATCTCAATCACCTGTTAATTCGTTTTACGTTTTACAGGAGAATGTGATTGTACTGTATCTGTACAGATTGTGTATTGCGTTTACAAAATTAAAATGTTAACAGCGTATAATTAAAAAGTAAAACAAAATTAAAGCTTACACAAAGATTCTAACATGATCACGAGGAAGTGTATTATATGTCTAATGGTCTAGCCCCATTTTGATTAAAATCACAAACGCGTGTTTAATTAAATGCCTTTTTTGATTCACAATCTGACAATGCAAACCATAGTAAAGTTAGCTCGAAGTTCCAAAACGATTTTGGCACGCCTGTAGCATTTTCATGAAACCTCCTTTGCGAGTTGCGAGAACACTTGCTTTGTGTATAAAGTACAATGTGAATGTTTTTATGCCATTTTTTTTTTACCACACACGAATATTCTTATATCCATATCTTCGCAAGGGAATCAGTGAAAATTTTAATACTAATTAAATGACCGCGGGCACTTTCCACCCCCTCTACTCTTTTCAGAGTAGAATAGTAAAAAAATGTTTTGGGTTTTGCTTGTTCACATATCTTCCCTTTTTATAAAACGACATGGTTGAAAACTGTTCCAGAGCTACTGTTGTTTCATCAGTGAAAAATACATCATGAAATGCCTTTCCCTGTTCTTTCCATTGGAAAAAAGAAAAGGAGCATAAAGCGTCTAATGGTCATAAACGATATTAATTTAGGAACAGCATCAGAGATATTTTTTTAACTGCATCGGAGAGAATACCATGGAGCATTTACTCCCTGGCGGAAACTGGCTTCCATAAGAATCAGTATAGATTGTTGGAAATACATTTTTCCTGCATCAAAGTTTAACTCGTTCAGAGCGCCCTACATTACAACTCTCATTGACAGCTGACACTCCTCCATACACTCAAGTTAAAAATTAATAACGTCAATGTAAACGTCATATTTGCAATTTGTTGATAATAAAAATGTTAAGTTCTCTAAAGCATTCTCAGTCAAGTATGATAATTTACCTAGGGAGTTGTGTAAGCATGCGTAGGCAGCAAAAGATCAGCTAGACTGGGAAGAAAACGGTTTCAGAGAAAATGTTTCAGGTGTGAAGAACACAGATTCCCAATGCAATTTCAACCAAACCTGTTCCCACACACCCTGCCCCCACTGCGATTAGAATATACACAAAGCACTGAAATCTTTAGAGTAGATGATCAGGTGTTTCGCAGACGTAGGCATAGTACGTAATTCAGGCTTTATGAACTCACACCTGGGATTCGATTCATTAGGGTTATTTATTAATCATAAAGCTTAAATTATGTACTATGCCTACTTCTGCAAAACACCTTTGCTAGTTAATGCTACTTCACTTGCTCAGGTGTGATTTTTTTAGGCAAAAACCAGGCTAACAGGCTTGTTTTGTAATCCTCCCAAGATTGTTAAGCGCAGTGTCAAAATGTTTCCATATGAAAGGATTCATATGAAAGGCAGTGACGTCACTGTCCTGAGGCTTGTGTGTGGCAGATCTGTGATGTGGTTGAGTGTAAATTGTGGTGAGCCTCTGATTGGGGAAAAAAAAACCTGTTGATCTGTTCTACATACCAGGAAGACAACAGAATATTATTTTTATATTAACTTGTGCAATGTCTAAGCAGGTACACATCCTTATATCTTATATATGAAAAATATATAATATATCTTATATATGGAAAAGTGTGTGTGTGTGTCTCTCTGTACTCAGCTGTGCTGAAAAATAAAGCACCGTTTTTCATTCAACGAGTGCCTGAGTAGTTAATGCTACTTCACTTGCTCAGGTGTGATTTTTTTAGGCAAAAACCAGGCTAACAGGCTTGTTTTGTAATCCTCCTAAGATTGTTAAGCGCAGTGTCAAAATGTTTCCATATGAAAGGATTCATATGAAAGGCAGTGACGTCACTGTCCTGAGGCTTGTGTGTGGCAGATCTGTGATGTGGTTGAGTGTAAATTGTGGTGAGCCTCTGATTGGGGAAAAAAAGACCTGTTGATCTGTTCTACATACCAGGAAGACAACAGAATATTATTTTTATATTAACTTGTGCAATGTCTAAGCAGGTACACATCCTTATATCTTATATATGAAAAATATATAATATATCTTATATATGGAAAAGTGTGTGTGTGTGTCTCTCTGTACTCAGCTGTGCTGAAAAATAAAGCACCGTTTTTCATTCAACGAGTGCCTGAGTAGTTAATGCTACTTCACTTGCTCAGGTGTGATTTTTTTAGGCAAAAACCAGGCTAACAGGCTTGTTTTGTAATCCTCCTAAGATTGTTAAGCGCAGTGTCAAAATGTTTCCATATGAAAGGATTCATATGAAAGGCAGTGACGTCACTGTCCTGAGGCTTGTGTGTGGCAGATCTGTGATGTGGTTGAGTGTAAATTGTGGTGAGCCTCTGATTGGGGAAAAAAAGACCTGTTGATCTGTTCTACATACCAGGAAGACAACAGAATATTATTTTTATATTAACTTGTGCAATGTCTAAGCAGGTACACATCCTTATATCTTATATATGAAAAATATATAATATATCTTATATATGGAAAAGTGTGTGTGTGTGTCTCTCTGTACTCAGCTGTGCTGAAAAATAAAGCACCGTTTTTCATTCAACGAGTGCCTGAGTCACTGTGTCTGTCCTATATAATAATGCCACAATATTATTAAAGCCCCTTTAGGCTGGGAAATCATTTTTTTAATTTAAAAAAATAATAAAAAATGAGATGTAATGATGTGTTCCTGCTTCACTTGCATAACTTTAAAAGCAATAAAAACAGGTTTCGATAGTTAATAACCACTTTTTGTGCACGAAAAACGGGTGATTTTTCTTTCTCGTCTTCAGATCTTTCTTGGAAAGTTGTCTTACCCGCTGCAATTTGGGCATAGAAGGTTAAAAAGAAAGTCAGACAAGCAGGGGGGAGGGTGAGTTGTGAAACTGTTACCTGTCCTGGATAAAGCGGTTAGAAAATATGTGGAAATAGGTTACACCTGTGAAAAGCGTTCCAATTTTAATTCGATACGGAAGACATTATTCATAAAAAATGATCTTGTACAGTCTGTAAACTGAAAATGTATGAAGGAGACACGTTGCGTATCGCCTCTTTTTACACTTGGAAGAAAATTCCAATGTTATGGCGACACTGAAGATATTATTAATAACATTTTAAATCTGAAGGGAGATCTAAAGGGATCCACATGGTAAAGGTTCCTGCTACTGTAGCTATTCAGAGGGAAACATGGTGACGTCACCGTGCAGGTGAGCAAACACACCCTCTAATGTCTGGTGTACGTGTTAAATATATTTAGATCTTTGAATTAATATTGTTATTGATTGCTTTAGCCACACAACATTGTCCAATAATACTCTTCTTGTGTCTAATTTTTAGTTAAGCAGGATTTGAGCTACAGAAAAAAAACAGGGTTCACTTTTTTCACATATTGATGATAATGATATCAGTAGCAGTTTGAAAACTATTCGTTGTTAAGAAATGCCTTAGATTCGAACATGTTGTGATATTTAGAAATATAAAAAAGTAAATAGAGTGTCCATAGTATTGCTGTTTTGCTATCGCTATTTTAGTTTTTCAAAGAAATGTTTATTAAAAGAAAACTTGTGGTGATAGCTCGATTTGAACACACAACCTTTCACTTATAAGTCAGTCACTTAAACCATCACGCCACTGACGCAGTCACATGACAAGCACTGAAACAGCCTTACACATATCAATTGATATGTGTATATACTACTGTTTGTGTTACAGTTCATGAATATAATTATGTCATTATTAATTTCTTTAGATATGCGATTCCCTATTATATTCCCTGTTAATCAAATTCTAAAAGTATGCTTTTGTTTAGACCGATAATGTCTAAATTCACAGAAAAGGTTAAAAGACTATCACTTTTCACAAAGTATATAATCTTAATATGGTCAGAAGGAGCAAGTAAAAAAGTTTCCTAAGTAATCACATGTAATCACATGCATCACTTTGATGCTTAAACTGTTCAGGGAGAAAGTGGAATACTGGTGTGCATTTTTTCTTTAAAATACCAATACCAGCCACTTTTCATAATATGTTTATGTTCCTAAATTAATATAGTTTATGAGCATATGAAAAGCGAAAAAGTATTTTCGTTTACAAAGACGGTTACAAAGTAAGTGGACCAGGGTAATACTTTGAGCTTACAGCTTGTCTGTGGTCATTCAGTATTAATACTATTAGTGATATCTTCGGTAAATACATTGGTGCATAAAATATTTCTGCATAATTAAAATATTTATGATAAAGGTGGTAGGTTATGTTTCTTTTGTCCAACTGAGCAATTTTGCTTTTATAAAATATACCAACTTTTCAATGTTTCATGATTAACATGCTGTAATACACAATTTAAAATTAAAACTTAAATTCTTAATTGGATAAAGATTGTCCCTCAGCAGTGATCGGGATTCGAAACCAGGTGTTTTCGGATGACAGCTCAAATGCTGTACATGAGAGGTTAAACTTTATTAGCTCCACCTGGCTGTTTTACAAGGTGATTCCGGATACTATTAACATAATCTAATTTGCATACAGTACAGAATCACCAGGAATAGGAAGAAGCAAAACTAATACAACCCCAAAAACATTGAAATCAAATATATTTTCAATTTTTGTTTGAACATGTGCAAGCAGCTGTGGCTAATTTAATTATTAATCTGACAGTGAAAATTAATTTGTTTTTATAGACTCCAAGGTTCTAACTGAACCCTGGGTAGACAGCTACTGTCTATTCTCCGAATCTTTACAGTGAGAAGCTGTATCACAGGATGAGACTCTTGTTGAAAATGGAAGGGTACAGATTATACGGTTTTGGTGAGAAAAGAAAAGAGACAGAAAGTTAGAGTAAATAAAGGAAGGATTACACCAAGCAGAAGCATTTTATCTAACAAAAAGCATTCCTTTACTGGGTCCCCTCAAGGATATCTATTGTCTCCCGTAGTCTTTGTACTATACACAAATGACTGCAAGAGCTCTCACCACTCAAGACACATAATCAAATTTACAGACAATTTTGACATTGTTAGCCTGCTGCAAGCAGTGGAGCCATGGACCCATTGTTGATGAGCTTGCCACCTGGTGTGAACAAAACTTTCTCAAGTTAAATGTGTCAAACACCAAGATATGATAATTGACTCCAAGCTCAATTTTGAAGCCAATACTGACTTGATCCTTAAAAAAAGGCTTTTCTTCTTAAGAAAGCTTAAGCTTAAAGTTGATCATTCACTGTTGATTTTGTTCTGTCGGTCCTTCCTTGAATCTGTTCTAACTTTTACCTTAATCTGCTGGTTTGGCATCCTGAATCTGAGAGGTAGGAACAAACTGGGCAGCCTTTTGTAAATATGTCAGAAGGTCATTGGTGCTGAACCTCTTTCCCTCTCAACCATCTATCATCTATCTATCATGTGTAAAGCAAAATCCATCTGTGATGATCCTTCACCTCTTGTTAAATGAATTCCAATTACTCCCATCTGAACGCAGATACCGCCACCCCAACTCCAAAACCAGTACATTTAAATTCTCATTCATACAGATGCAGCCATTCAAAACAAGCAGGCGATACCGCATTATTTTGCGGTGCGCTTGACGCAGCCTACCGCGAGTTACCGTAAATTCTCGTATAGTACCTCATAATACCACCAGTAATAGTATACAGAATTTCCACAAGGTGGAGCTAATAAAGCTCAACCTCTCATGGTTGAGCTGTCGCCATCAAAGTCTTTAACGAAGATATTACTAATAGTATTAATAATGAATGACCCTTGACAAGCTGTAAACTCAAGCTTTCTTAACGAGTAAGTGTCTTTCGCTGGAAATCTCACCCCCTTCTACTTTGAAAATACATGTGAACCGGTTTAATTCGTCACAGCCAGCACTCCCGCATAGAGTGATGAAAACTGCACTGCGCCAGGCGAATGCACATCAATATGTTTTGCTTTTGGGAACAATTCCCCCAGATATCCAACTGTTGCCCATCACTCAAGAGAAGGAGGGGGGGTTGTACTTGCAGTGCATCGGTATAAATGGGAAAGCCAGAGCCGACCGCTACGCCGCCCTCGTGTTTGGGGTGCTTATCATTCTCAGCGCATAACAAGGAAGATTAATAAACATAAACATAACCTCATGGTTAGTCAAGTCTAGCCATGTGTGAGTCTAGTCTCACAGAGCTTCAACAACAGATGACAACTTGTGAGTTCGATTAAGAATGAATAAAAGCATTTCATTAATAACGCGTTTGCGTTTGTCTGGGTGCTGACAAAGTAAAATATAATTACTTTTTGACAATGAAGAACTGTGTGTGTGTCTCTCTGCTGGCGTTTGTAATCATTTTTATTTTTAAATACATTTTAGCAAAGTAATGTACCATAAAAGTATTGTGAGACATATTTGGGTGAACATGTTCAGTGCTCAATGTGTGGTAATTTGTTTGGTGAGAGTGAAGTTTTATTTAATCTCTGACCCAGGGAAAAGTGTGGTGTGGACGGCTGAGGAGAGAATGCAGGCTCGCGCTGTGTCCGTTATTCTTTTTTTCTTTTTCTGGTTTGGTCGGATAGTTTTTGTTTTTGTTTTATCAATAAAGTTTGATAATCGGCCACTGAAAGCTCTGTTGTCCTTCACATGAATGCCTGAAACATTGTTCCAAACCCAGGATTTTACAGTTTTTCTTTAAAATACCAATAACAGCAACATACAGTTTACATAATATGTTGATGTTCAAAAATTAATATCGTTTATGACCTTTATGACCTTCGTTATGCTCTTTGTTAATGTCTAAGCCGGAACACATCATTATATCTCACTTTTTATTTCATTTTTAAAAAAAATTAAAAATCGTTTGCCCAGCCTAACAGTATTGTTGTTATTGTTTTTATCCTGTAAAGCGCACTGAGGAGCCACCTTTAAAGGCGCTATATACAATAAAGTTCATTATTATTACTATTGTTAATTTGCTGGACAGAGAGGTAAACATTATTACACAGAAGACAAAGATAGCGATTTACGTTGCATTGTGCATTGTGCTGCTGTAATACAGTTTTATATAATTAAAAGTCTAAACAGTATCAGCTTTATTTATGGGTTGTAATTTAAAAAAAGTAAAAAAACGCACTCAAAATGCAATTGAGAGCTTTCTGGCAAGTGGAGACACCCAAATTAATAATGTAACATGCCACTGTTTGTGCATGAATAAGCTTATACTGCTATTTCCTTAGATACGCGATTCCATGTGTTTTTTTTTTTAATCCCCGGCGGAACCGGGAATCCATAAGAATCAAGTAATAGGTTTATTCCATGCTGAAAAAAAGAAGAAAGAAAACATATTCCATGAGAATCAGCGCTTTTATATAGCGCCTTTAAAGGTGGCTTCTCAAGTTGCTTTACAGGATAAAAACAACAATAACAACAACAACAATACAAATTGTATTTCATTGCACTTTGACAGATCGTCCTAAAATCAATTGTTGATTTAGTTTGACAGTAACCCTAACACTAACCCTATTTTATTTTTTCAAAGAAATGTTTGTTAAAAAAAAAGTAATGGCTCCGGCTGGATTCGAACACCCAATGTCCGATGTGTAAGTCGGTGACCTAACCCACAGCGCCCACAGGAGGAGTGTTGAAAAAGCCCTACAGAAACATTATCAATAGACATCATACAGTGTGTACTATTCTTGTGTTGCGGTACATGAATATAATTATATCGTTATTAATTTCTTTAGATGTGCGATTCCATATTATATTCCCTTTTTATCAAATTCTAAAAGTATGCTTGTTGACTCCGGTATCACGTTAGTTAAAGACTTCGATGCTTAAAATGTTTAGGGAGAAATGGAATACTGGTGTATATGTCAGTAAGTACCGAGACCAGCCATATACTGTATGTTTATGTTCCAAAATTAATATAGTTTATGGCCTTCACATGCGTTACAGTATGCTCCTATTCTTTTTATGCTCAGCTACTAAGATTTCCCTTCAGTGGTAAAATTCTATATAAATATTCAATATTCACTGGGCATAGTAAAGACATTTAAATCTTTCTACGACCGACCAACGCACCACGAGTGCCCCTGTCAGACAACCAAGCACGTACCGCGGTATTTTACGTCATCTCGCATCACGATGCGCGATGACGTAGCCAATTACCCCCGGTACGTGCTAGTGCCGCGCACTTTGAATGGCTGCATCTGTACCTGTAGCCAAATCCTTACATAACACTTGATTTTCTATCCAAATATGTATGTACATTGTTGTTTATTTTTATTTTTCTGTCTGTCTACATCAACACTGCTGCTGTAAAACAAATTGCTCACTCTGAGATAATAAACCCTCTCTCTCTCAGCGTCTCTCAGTCTTTGCTGTGCTGGCCTACCAGTAAGAAAGAAGAGCAGACCGGCCAAAATGAGACTGAACTAGTAGAGGTGCTGCTTGCTTTATCACAAGGAATTTTGTAGATACAAGCAATAGATGGACTAAATTTGGGTTGCTTAGGTTCAGTGACATCAGGATTGGTCCATCTGCACCTTAACTCCTGAGGAAAAAGGGGGTTTTATGTGCAGGTTTCCACTTACTATACTAGTATTATATTATTATACAACTATCTAAGGATCTGTTACACTGACCTGTTTCCCAGCAGATGAGCTGACATAACTGTGTTTGGGGGTGATTGATATTTACTGATCCTGCAGACTGCAGATTTACTAAATAATAATTTAGTTTAATAAGTTAATTAGTTGGATTAAGTAATAAGTAATTAGTAACCTAATTTACCATAATACAGTAATTTAACAACACACTTTGAAACAGCTAAATAAATTTAATTATTTCAAGTGGTTTATAAAGAAAATAATTTAAACTCAAGTTTAAAGAATGATAATTAGAATTTTTTATCCATATTTACATTACAATGTATGCAAAACATAAAGATGTAAAACAGAAAACATTAATATAGATAAGAAATATGTATCTATATTCTTGTTGTGTTTTGTTTTGTTTTGGAGGAATGGGTCAAAATTCCCTTACAGTGAACAGCAAAAGGAAATGTCTGGTTACAGTTATTGAAGTTAAAGGTTGTGCAACTAGTTAGTGAATTGAAAGGGTACCGAAATAAGTGGATTTTTCACTTTTTCACACAGGGACATTGGATGTTTGATGACTTTGTTAAAGAAAGATGCACTAAACTTTGGTGTTATTTGTTCATTCAGACTACCTTTATACATCACTAGGACCAGTATGAAGCTCTGATAACATTCAGTGGCAACAATATGCAGAATTTTAGAAAATCTTAAAGGCAGTGAATACATTTTCTGTGTTACCCATTATGTTTTTCACTGAAATAAAGTATGTACTATCCAAAATATATTGTTTCTTCTCCATAAAAAATAAAAACTTGTTTGTATATTCACAAGCTTTTTAGTGATCTGGTTAAACCTGCTAAATTTACATACAGGAATCTTACTGTCCCAAAACTATAAGGTTTAAAAAGAAAAAAGGAAAGTAAAATTCATATGGACTGTTTCATGTGAGACACACTAACAAGCATAATTAAAAGATCAGATGCAATAATAATGAAGTTTTCACCAAACATTTGTAAAATCAAACCAAATATATAAACTTACCCATAGGCAACTCCAGCTATTGTGCATTTCTTGAATTGCATCACATTGCAAGTCAAAGTCCCAGTTTTGTCTGAAAATATATATTTGACCTAAAAAAAAATGAATGCATTGCTTTGCTGAAATGGTACTGCAATAATAACACTTATATACAAGGCTATTAGGTCTTTTCAGATGTACTTCCCTGTTCGAGTTTGTGACTTCCAGACCCTATTATATGTGAACAACCTAAGTGTGAAAATGTTTCTGCTTCAGTTGTTATTGTCCATACTTACTAGCTCAAAGTAAGGAAATCGGTCAGGGAGCAAATAATCTGTGTGATAAAATCTTTGCAGCTCATATGTACCATTCTGGCTGTAGTTAAAAAACATCCAATGAGTCCCATAATAAAATGTTCAAATTACAGAACGTTTACATACAGTATGTAAGAATCACGTTGTGCTGTGAGTTTCTTCAATGGTTTATTAGTGCAGTGTATGCATAACACAGTCACACCTAAGCCTTCATTATACTTTCAGTTTCTCTTTTTTTGCACATGTATTTTGAATTGAATTGAATATTTCCTAAAAGTTGTGAGTAACCTGCAATTATGTCCTGTAAGCACACCAGTGATTTAATTTTTCAATTATTTACTGTGCGTTTTATTTGTTGTGAACAGTACAGTTCAGGGTAATGAATTCAGGATTAAAGTCAAAAGTACTGTATATTTTAAGTGCATGTTTTTGGTGCACTTTTGGTGTTCAGATTAGAGGGTTTAAATGACCTGTAAAGCTATTTTGTTCTTCCATCATTATTTATTTTCTCTGTGCCTTAATAAATGGGGAAAGTTTATTTTCTCTACTTCATATACTGCTAAATGCTCCCTAATTAGCACACAGACCTGTTAACCAGTAAAAGACCATAAACCCTGATGATCCTGCAGTCCTACTCTCCAGTCCCTCATCCCTTTCTCATCCCAGTGAGGTCTGCTGCATTATACTGAATAATTATTCTCTATATTTGCTCAAACAAGAGCTAAGAAGGGCTGTTTCCAACATACGTAACATTCTGGTTATGAAAAGCCTTACAGATCCAGGCATTCAGAATGCGTGCTGGATAATGCAGCAATTCACAGTGTACACACCTTTGTGTAACATACTGCACTACACTTAAAATATTTTGTTGTCGGAATGCTCTATTTTGTAAAACTGCCAGGTGGTGCAGTAAATGCTTAACGTGACACGTGGAAGCTTTTGAGCTGTCGCCAGAAAACACCTGGTTTTGAATCCCAGTCAATGTTTAGCCCCATGAGACAATCTTTTTCCAATTATTTAAGTTATGAACTGTTTAGACTTATTAATTATTAATTTTAAACACAGTATGATTGTATGTAATACAGTATGAACACAGTATTACAATATGATACATGAATTTAAAAAAAGTAGGGATATTTTACAAAAACAAAATTACTCAGTTGAATATATAAAAATAGTTTATTATTATACTGTAGCTTGTTGTGAGCACAATGTGCTCCTTTCAGGTTTAAAATACACATTGAGATGATCTATATTTTATCTTAATGAATAGTTCAGCAACAAGTAACCAGAAGATTAATTTAACTTCAAATTCTGATTATGAAAAATATATTGTACACATATTGCACTGTAGTAGTTTTAAAGCCATATGGTCTCATGCAATATATACCTAATGTACATACAATAGATGGTAGTGGTAGCTAAATGTAAAAAACTAAGTACAGAACAGTAATCCACCTTGTTCATCAACATTTTATGCATCAAAGTCTTTAACACTGTAACATACAGTGGTTATTTTGAAAAAGTTTGAACATGCTTGTTCTAACTATATTAAGTTTATATACTTCAAAAAAAGTTATAATATTGTATTCTTTTCTAAGAATACATAATAAGTGCACTGTGCTTGGCTGCTGTTATTGTTGTGAAAAAAGTTGTAATACTGATTTAATACCACTAGACACAACCTTAAGACTTGCATAAAGGCAAGGCTATAATGAAACCTTATGTAACCTGGGGAATGGGTGTAATTGAGAAGTACGAGTGAAATACCTGCCCGAGTTCTTCATTGAGATTGGAGGTACGTGCCATGGCAGGAGTGTTTGTGACCTCATAATGCATGTCAACATCCTGCAATGCAAGAATATAAAAACTATAATGTGACAGCTTCATAATTTTTATACAGCTCAAATACATTAACACAGCTCATAGTTAATTGAATTAACTATGATCAATCTAGTGAACAGCTAATTAATGAGAGTCTTATTCCTCTAAGATATCAGATAATCAAATTTGCTGACCTCTCTCTATGCATACAAACTGAATGGGGCAATGTGTTTTTTAATTAGTATTACCAATTGATTTCAGTACCACACTTCAGTCCATCAGAGAAAATAATTCATCAGAAAAAAGTCTTCATTTTGCCTAAAAAATAATTTTCAAAAATCTAGGACTAACTGGTCAACAGCAGTATTGATAGAGACATATGTTACACATTAGTGAAGTGAAATTAGCCTTTTTTGTCAGTGGTCTAAGGAGATTTCTATTTCAATTAAAGTATTAATGTGAGTATATAAGTATAGAATTTCAGCTTTTGCTTCTGAATATTATTTTGTATACATATCTAACCATGTTAGAACAATGACAATAACAATTTTCTAATTGCTCATGTGTTCCATATTGCTTTAATTTTAAAAACATGAAAGACCTATGAATGTACGCCTTGGTCCAGACATTTGTGTTTACTTTTTGGGGTGCCCATTGAAGTAGAAGCTACAAACCAAAATGAAGAATAGAGAGTTGTCTGTGATGGAAAAGCAAGCAAATGTAAAAATAAGGGAAAATTCCAATAAGATCCATTGTAGAGATTAGGCAACTGTAGATCCACAATGTGGAATGTCTTGAAAAACAAAGAAACTACTGCAGCAGTAGGCAATCAGCTAAAAACAGGTCACTTAAGGAAGACAATAGCAGTTTATGACAGAAAAATCATTAGAGCTATAAAGAAAATCCATAAGATATCAGCTAAAGAAAGAGATAGCAAACAATCTCCACAGTGCAGTGGTAAAAGTATCTATATTAACTCTGCACCACACAGCAACTTGAAACCTCTCATCAGTACTTAAAACAGAAAGGCTAGATTCGAATTTGCAAAAAAGTACAAAGATGAGCCACAACAGTTCTGGAACAAAGTTTAATATACAGTACAGACAAAATGAAGATAAAACTTGATCAAGGTGATGAAAAGGCAAAAGTATGGAGAAAGATGTGTACCCTGCTTTGTGCCTATTGCTTGCTGGGATAGACTCTAGCTCCCCAGCAACCCTGAATTCAATCAAGTGATTAGAAAATGATACAAGTTCAATCACACATAAAACTCAGATTTCCAATTACAAGTTTAGTAAAATAAGCCATAACATTTCAATATACAGTCCATTTTAGGCTTGGGCCTCCACTAAAAAATGAGTTAACTGAACCAATAGTCACAATGACTAAGTATGGTAAGATAATTTATGAAATTACTTACTAAATAACTTTCTGTACACAAATGAAATTTCACATAAACTTGTTTTGAAATTACACCATATATTCTTGATGCGGTATAGCAGATTATGAACTAATTAAGTGTATTAATTAATTACTAATTAAGTACAAATTAAGTGTGTAATGTACATGTAAATTATACAGGCAGCTAGTCCAGAGAGAATTTAAATGTCTCTCTAATAGTTAGATTTCTATCTTTGCATTTTTTATTAGATTATTTTTGCATGTTTAGCTCAGAGCAGCAGCTTTCCTTTTCTGTAAAGAGGTTATTAGCATGTCACCATCCCTAAACTAGTATTCCTCTGGTTTTTACCACTTTTTTGTAACTTTTTGTCTATAATATTTTTTTTGTATTTTTTAATCACCAAGTCATGTTTAGAGTGAAACCTTTTTTTCTAGTTTTAAGAAAGAGGTTCATTTTAAATTCACAATACAAAAAAAAAACAAATACATAAACCATACAAATGCAAAGTGTACCTCACATATCCTAAATACAAACTGTACATAACTGACAAATATACAGATCCAGCTATTCAAAATGAGCGAGGTACACTGCGTTAAAACCGCATGTTTTTTTAAAATAGGAAAATAGCATCTGGAAGCACCTTGCAAAACCGCCAGGTGGAGCTAATAAAGTTTAACGCCTCATGTACAGTATTTGAGCTGTCACCAGAAAACACCTAATTTTGAATACTGGTCACTGCTGAGGGACAATCTTTTTCCAATAAAGGAATTAAGTATTATACTCTTTAGCCTTTTAATAGTTTTAAACTGTGTATTTCAGCATTTTAATTATTAAACATGAAAAAGTCAGTATATTTTATAAAAGCAATATTGCTCAGTTGGACAAAAGTACACAACCTTCCACCTTCATCATAAATAATTTAATTATGCGTAAGTATTTTACTTACATCAAAGTCTTTAACTTGGTAACTTACAGTGGGTTCTGGTTTTAACGTGCTTGTTATAACATCATTAAGATTATATTCTGTACTTCATAAAAAGTTATAACGTTTTATCCTTTTCTAAGAATACATAGTGAGAACACCACTTGCTGTTATTGTAAAAAGATAAATGTTGTAGGGATTTTACATCACTTGATAGTTATATTAATATGGAATTGTGTAACTAAGCAGATAAAGTATCACAAGTGGACAGTTTGGAAACATTTTGACATTTGTTTCTTTAAAAAAAAACAGTCTATTGTTCTTGTAGTGGTAATGAGCACTGCAATGTAGCGAGCTGCAGCCAGGTGGTTCAAAGCGCAATCAGAGCATTACTTTCTGTTTATTTCTCATATAGTAGAATGCATAAAAATACCCCACTATTATAGCTTACTGTGAACTTGATGTGTCTTTCAGGTTTACACCCAAATTGAGAAAACCTATATTTAGTCTTAATCCAAATGTAAGCAGCCAGTAATCAGACAACAATTTAACTTGGAATTAAAAAATTTAAACTTTACTATATAGTACGCCACCTGAAATTGAACCTGGTCCATCAGCGTCATTCAATAGGGAGCCAGCTGGATGAATTATTATACGCGATGGTTTTGTGTTTAAGGATTTCTTCATGGAAATCTTAAAATTGAATGAGGGAGGGGGAAAGGATTATTTTTCATAATAACCAGTAATCGGGGAACAGCTTATCAACATGATTTTTTTAATTTTTAAAAACGAAATCGAAAATAAGATACAATAACGTGTTCCTGCCTAACTCAAACATTGCATGACTTTAATAGCTGTAAAAAACTGGTTTAGATGGTTAAAAAACACTTCATAAAAGTTGTACTGATGTTATACCTCTTGGTAGTAATATTAATGTGGAGTAGTGTAATTAAGCAGTTAAAATATCACAAGGAGACATTTTGGAAACATTTGACATTTGTTTTATAAAATATATATATATTTTATCCTTGTAGAGGTAATAGGCAATTAACTGTTTCTTACATAGCCAAATATATAAAATATATAAAAATAGTCCACTATTATAGCTTGTTGTTGGCTACGGTGTGAGTGTGTGTATTTGGATGAGTTATTATAAGTGATGGTTTCGTGATTTCACTTAATTTTATAAGCTAAAGGAGAGAAAAGGGTTACATTTACATGTTGTGTATCACCTCTTCATATATTAGTAAAAACATTCCAATTTAAATGCAATAAGGAATATATTATTTATAATATTGTAATGAATTTGTGTTCTTGGGCTTGTGCTCTCGCTGCTCCTGTCTTGGTTCATCCTTCACCACATGGGATCGAACCCAGGTCTCCTGCATCGCTCCATAGAGGTGTTGCCAGCTGAACGACAGAAGACCTTCTTCAGCCTATGCAGGCAACATCCCTGTTATGCGCAGGGGAGTAGAGGGCTGTACTGTCACCACGCTGCAACCGGCTTGTAACATTTGTATGTCTGCTGTTCGTTGCAATATTAATTTTGAATGACCATGGACGAGCTGTAAACTGAAGAGTTAGAGAAGACACATTGAGTCTTGTCTTTTCAGCTTGAAATTTAACCTTTACAACGATCCTTTTGGCTATATTTTTTTCATAGCCGGATGAGTAAAAATAGATTGGATTAATAACTGGAGCAAGAAAAGATATTTCACACATACTTTGAAACTATAGGGCTTTGGAACAGCAGGAGGCCAGTCCCGGCTGGGAGAGGGGGCAGTATTTTGGTTTTCCTTTGCATACCATATTTGCTACAATGAGTCCCTGAAGCATATTGTTCAGTTTTCGGAATTATAAAAAATAAACCTTTGCCAAGTTTGCATGAGAGACAAAAGGTACCTTTTGAGTAGTCGTGTACTGCTTGCAGAGTAGAAGATTTTGACAAACAGCTAATTTTGCTTGAAGAATTTAAAATCTGTCTGTTATGTAGGTTTATTTAATTGAGCAGAAAGCCACCTTGCTCTAACAAGTGGCTCTGTTAAGCAGAGTTTGTCTTAACACATCGCACCCTTTCAATGAGTTTTAATCAACTTTGTCTTTCCAAGGGGGTTGAGCGGGGTGATAGAGAGTGGAAACAAATGACAGCTTGCACTTTTCGTTCCCCCCTGGTCTGAGGTGATAATGTGGAAAATGGGTTTTTTATTTTACTGGAAGTGTGAACATTAAATGAGCGTACAGTGAGATTACTGAGATGGATAATTTTAGTAGATATGTTGTCAAATATCTGAATTTTTGCTTTCTTGAGACAAGATAAAATTGTATCCAGCTGCAGATGCAGCCATTCAAAACGAGCGGTGTATGCTGCGAGACCACGCGTAGGCGTGTCGCAATTAAACATGTCATAACACGCTGTACTATGCAAATTATGTTAATAGTATCCGGAATCACTGCCAGGTGGAGCTAATAAAATTTAACCTTTCATGTACAGCATTTGAGCTGTCACCAGAAAACACCCGGTTTCGAATCCCGATCACTGCTGAGGGACAATCTTCATCCAATTAAGAATTTAAGCTGTATACTCTTTAGACTTTTAATTTTAAACTGTGTATTACAGCATGTTAATCATTAAACATTAAAATGTTAGTATATTTTATAAAAGCAAGATTGCGCAGTTGGACAAAAGTACACAACCTACCACCTTTATCATAAATATTTTAATTATGCAGAAATATTTTATGCATCAATGTATTTACCGAAGATATTACTAATAGTATTAATAATGAATAACCTTTGACAAGCTGTAAGGTCAAAGTATTAACCTGGTCCACTTGCTTTGTAACCGTCTTTGTAAACGAAAATACTATTTTTTCATGTACAAAAAGTAACATCACAACATTTCGTTGATCTGATCACGTATTCATTTCAAATCATACAAAGTAAGTTATGAAAATCTCTGATTCACCATGCCTTTCACATGCTCCTTCTGACCATATTAAGATTATATACTTTGTGAAAAGTGATAGTCTTTTAACCTTTTATGTGAATTCGTTCGTTATTGGCGTAAACAAAATAATACTTTTAGAATTTGATTAACAGGGAATATAATAGGAATATAATATCTAGACAAATTAATAATGATATAATTATATCCATGTACTGTCTGGCGAATAAACTGAAGAGTTAGTTAATGCGACACGGAAATATTAAGAATTATCACCTCTTTTTACACTTGAGAACAAATGAGAACATTACACTCAGTGGGCGATGCACTGTTATCTCAATCACCTGCTAATTCGTTTTACACCATGGGAAGAAAGGAGAATTTGATTGTACTGTATCTGTACAGAATGTGTGTTGCGTTTACAAAATTAAATTGTTTAAAGTGTGTAATTAAAAAGTAAAAAAAAAACTTAAAGCTTAAGATTCTAACATGATCACGAGTAGGTGTATTGCATGTCTAATGGTCTAACCCCATTTTTTATTAAAATCGCAAACGGGTGTTTAATTAAATGTCTTTTTTGACTCACAATCTGACAAACTTCAAGCAAACTGGGGTAAAGTTAGCTTGAAGTTCAAAAACGATTTTGGCATGCCTTTAGTATTTTCACAAAACACTTGCTTTGTGTATAAAGTACATTGTGAATGTTTTCACAGCCTTCACTTTGTCATTTTATGCCATTTTTTTACTACACACGAATATTCTTATGTCCCCATCTTTGCAAGGGAATTTTAATACTAATTAAATGACCGCGGGCACTTTCCACCCCCTCTACATTCTCAGAGTAGAATAGGCTAACCTTCTAATGAAAGACAGTCCACCCTTTCCCCCATGGACAGGAAAAGTCTAACCACATGTAAGACTTTGATGCTTAAAATATTTAGAGAGAAATGGAATATTGGTGTGTATTTTTTTCTTTAAATTACCAATAACAGCAATATACAGTTTACATAATATGTTTATGTTCCTAAATTAATATCGTTTATGACTTTCAGATGCATTATGCTCCTCTTCTTTTTATGCTCAGCTACTAAAATTTCCCTTAAGTTCTAAAATTCCATATAAATATTAAATAGTAAGTTGATTAAAATGTGCACAGTAAAGACCATTGAACCATGAGTGCCCCTGTCGGTCATTTTGGCCAGCCAATCACGTACTGCGTTACGCCGCGGTGGTTTGTGGGTAGTTGTGTGCAGTATGGGTTTGTACCGTGCATTTTGAATGGCTGCATCTGTACGTGACCTTGCCCCCGTGCAATTTGTGGGAAAGAGGTTTAGTAGGCTGTGTAGTGACCATAGAGTGTTTAAATACACTGTACAGTATAACAGTATAAAGCAAGTATGTTTTATAATGTTTCTAAGTGCTAATCTTGCAAGTACATTTTGTATTCAGTTTGCTTCTGTGTGTTAGCTGGTGGGCAATTGTTTGAGGTGAAAATTCTTCCACAAGGAGTGTACCTTTAATGCAGAGACAGCACCAAATGTTTTGGTCTCTGTATGTCGCTCAAGCCATTTCTCTTTGGCATTTTAGGCTTAGAGGTGGGAAGACGCCTCCCCTCTCCCCCTTTCCTGCCTGACCTGTTCCCATTTTTTAACCATTTTGTGTCCAATCGCAGAGGCTGAGAGAGAGTAGGGAGAGACAGAAAAAAGTGAACCCTGGTTTAATTTTAAATTATATATTACCTTCATTTTTTATTTTACAACTTTGTTCTTTACTTATTTTTTGATAGTCAGATTTAACGTAATTTGGAACACAGTCTTGCAAATTAATGTTTTTACAAGATGTGGAAGTGCCACAATTTATCACAGTGCAAATTTTAATACTAATTATTGATTACTAACAGTTCATGCACCTGACACCTGAATTTATTTAAATGTATAGAAAATACTGAACTGTGACATAACATCCAGAAATACAATTGAAAATAGTCAGTGATATTTGTGTAGATGAAACTTTTCTAAAATTTATTTCTTTTAAATTAAAAACAATTAAAATGTATAATAAGACCCTGCTTTGTTTAACAATGGTTTTGAATATAAAACTAACTGGTGAGAAAGCTATGTCTAATGATAATTCAAAGATTTCATTCCATTATTAAGTTTTAAAAGGCACTCAGTGCCATAAAAACTGCAAACTACAGAACAGTCTCCTTACAGCGCCGCCTCTTCTCTGACTGAGCTCAGTGGGTGGTGCGCTATTTTCTCAGCCACCTGCTAATTTGCTTCACACCACAGGAAAGCAGTAGAATGTGACTGTACTGTATCTGTACGAAATGCATGTTTACAAAAAAAAGTGTTTAAAATGTTCAATTAAAAAGTAAAAAAAAACCTTACAGTTTACACAGATTCTAAGCTGATCACAAGGAAAATCACCAGTTTTTCGTGGATTTCATGTGTTTAACTAAACCCATTTTTTATGGGTTTTAAAATCATGCAATGTCTGTTTTAGGCAAACATGTTATTGTTTCTTATTTTTGATTTTCTTTCAAATTAAAATAATCAGTTGCCCATCGTGCCACAGAATGTTATGTTACATTTTTATGTTTTTGAGAGACTTTGGAAGGCTTCAACTGATGCATAAAAAATATAGCATAATGCCTACTGAATATGTTATAATATATATATAAAACATGTTAATATAGTGTACATAATTTTTACTGTTTTATTTTTTTTTAATTATTTGTTAGAAGAAAAACTTGGGCCCTAAGCAGGTAGTCAACTCAGATCACCTAGACAGAACCCTTATTGACAAAGCTGCTGTACCAACGGGCTGCTCGGAAACATAGCTGAGACAAACAGCTTAAAAAGGTTTAAAAAGCAATCATGAGTGAATGAGTCAAATTAAAAATAAAAGAAAGTGGATTACCGTAATACTACCCGCTATATAAATAGATATATTTAGATCCTTCAATTAATACTGTTATTCATTTCTTAAGAAAAGCAATTCCATATTATATTCCCTATTTAGCGGATTCTAAAAAGTATGGGGTTTTTTACTGCGATAACAAGCGCAAGTATTCATAACTACATGAAACATGGAATACAGAAGAAGTTTCAGAAATAAAGGTCTGGAACAACCTGTCTCAAAAATAGATGTTTAATAAATTGAAGTTATTGAAAACAGTGACAAATCACCCCCTGAACAAAAAACAATTTTAAAATACAAGCAGTTTGAAATTATTAGTTGTTATTAATAAATCACTTACCTTTTAATGTGTTGTGATATTTAGAAATACCAACAAATTAAATATAGTGTCAATAATATTTACTATTTTAGTTTTTCAAAGAAATGTTTATTTGTTAAAAGTGAGACCTGGGTCCGAACCCCCAACCTCCATCATGCGAGTCACACGGCAAAGCCATTACACCAAAGTGCCACTTGACACCTTAAGTTATAGCTGAAAAAGGCAGACAATCGTGGGTGAATGAGTCAAAGTGATGCAGATGTTTAAAAGAAAGTGTACTACTGTAATAATTAGTGCTATATGAATATAATTATATCTTTATTAATTTCTTTATATACGTGATTACATTATATTTCCTATTAATCAAATTCTAAAAAGTATGCATTTTTTACTGCAATAACAAGTGCAAGTATTCATAGAAAAGGTTAAAACATCATAACTTTTTATGAAGTATTTAAACTTAATATAGTCAGAAGGAGCATGTAAAAACTAAAGTGAAGCAATCCTTTCTCTAACAATCGATGTTCCACGAGTGCCGTCTGTCGGTCATTTTGACCAGCCAATCACTACTGCGATATAACGCGCTAAACTGCAGATAATTTCGCATATTACGGGGTTTTATGGAACATTTTGAATGGCTGCATCTGTATATCAATCATCTACAATGATAAAATATTCACCCAAAAATTAGGTTATAAGACTTCAACTTCACAGCAAGACAAGATTTACCCTGTCCCTCCTAATGGATGGTAGATTTGCAAATTTAATAGATTCACAAGTATATGCACAAATCTAAACTGTAAGGGGGAGTCAGTATATGAGCAGGGAAATCTTTTCCTATAATGTTAAGATAAACTTGAACATATTTAGTGCCATGTTCAACAAATTGTAATTATTCTTGCTGTAAAGGTTTACTTTTTCTCAATTTTAAGTACATTCTACTCCATAAATTTAACCTAATTGAACATTTATGAGTCTATTAAAATCTTTAGAAAATTGTTTGAGTTACATTTCTATGCTTTCATAGAAATAATTAATCACCAAAAAAACAGAATACTAATAGTGTATACCGACACAGAACCTCTCACTCACCCAATTTATGAAGTATGCTTGGACAAACTTAATGACCTCCAGGGTAACCAAGAGACTTATTGGAATGAGGTTATTGAAGAGAATGATGAAAGTCAGGAAATTTAATCCGAAGTTAGAAGCACCTCCATCTGTAAATAAAGTATAACAAAGAATGGAACAACCAAGATTCTACCAAATCACCTATTATAGCAGTATAGCAGTATAGCATCTTTTGTTACATTAATTACATTTACTATGAATGTGCTTGCAACTCTGAAAAGGATTCAAAGATTCAGATTCATGAACAGTTGGAACCATGTTTTTAACGATTATTAATTAATGTATTTCAAATTTGAGTTGTTTCAAATTTCACAATGGAATAAACAGCAACCAAATTCAACATATAACAGAAATAAATATTTTTATAGTAACATTTTACTTCCCATTGGGTATACATTTTAAATGCACATAATTTCTGTTAATTGGGTGAACTTTTAGTACATCTGACAGAAATTACTTTGTTGTAATAGAATTGCAGATTAACGAATGTAATAATTAAATGTATGTATTAATCTCCACGGTTTAATGCATAGAGAGAGAGGCTTCTTATATCAAGAAGGAAAATAGCTACAGACAAATTAGAAGATTCCATAAATCAAAAGTGAGCAGATTTTTAGATTCTTAGCCACTTACCCAATATGCCTGTACAGAGATATACTGTGTCAGGATGAGGGTGGTTATGGAATAAACCTTTTCTCTAATTTAAATTGTCAATATTTTTCAATTTTATAACTTAAAAATGTGAAATTACAAACTGGTGATAAGTGTAACAGAAAGACAGAAAGCTGTCTAATAACACTTTGGATTTCATGATATTATTGTAAAATCAACTTTTTCTTAGTAAGAAGAAAAGTATTTTTTTACAAAATTAAGCTACCTAAAGTTCTACATTTGGTTAATTTTGGCAGTGCTATACAAAGTCAGATTTACTTTTAGTGTTCAAAAAGTACATTCAGTCCAAAATTCTGTTATTTTGTGGACCAAATAATTTAGTATAAGGCTTTGTGGCAGAAATTCAATGATCCCTCCTACAGATTTAAGTGGGACAGTAGCAGCTGTCTTATTTACAGCATTTTAAAAAATTATCAACATTTTTTAGTTTCTTTGCGTCTTTTACTAAAAGTAAATGTCTCAAAGAATCAATTTCCACCCTTTATGGTACATAATAAATCTAAAAAATGTATTAAAGACTATAATGTATACATTACCATCTCCAGCTATTTGCTATTTAAAATTAGATAATGTGGTTCAGAGGGAAATAATGTAAGCATTAAAACAATTGTTCAGATTTGGAATTATCATCTCCTTACTGTGTACTTGTCACGTATTTAGTGATGTTTTAAAGGTATGGTAAAATATATACCAGAACAAACAAATTATTATTATTTTTTACTTTTCATTTGAATGTAAACTTTTTAAACAATAATAAATACTACATGCAAACTATGAACATCACATTTTTGTCCAATTTACTGGCAAGTTGTTACTTACAGGCTGCTTTTCATATACAGTACACAACTGCTGAATACTAAATGCTAAAGAGTATTTAAGAAAGAAAATCTACATATATTAATAATAGATAGTTAGGTTTGTAAAAGTGTGAGAAAATATAAATCTGCTTCACCTAAAGTCTCTTTTAACTATTTTATTTTTGATGAAGCTCTTTAATCAGGTCCTGCTAAGATAAAAAAAATGACAACAAAAATAAAATAGGAAAACATACAGTTGGGACAAATAGAAAAGTTATACAACTTTGCAGTATTAAATAAATTCACTGCTTTATGTTTACTGAGATATTTATCATTAGTACATAAATTGATCCCTCCTCAATGAATTGGTTTTAATAATAATAATAAAAATAACAACAAAGAATATTTATTGTGGCTAATGGTTTGCTCTTACAGTTTAAATCCATGTACCAGGTGGTGTTGTCATGTTTTGCCTTCCAGATACTTTGTCCAATTGAGCAGATGAGGGATATGGCGAGCAGACAACCAAACAGGACAAGAATTTGAATATTTGTGATTCTTTCCACATTTGACAGCTTCAAGGGAGGACTTGTGGAATTCTAGAGAGCAAAAAAACAGAGAGAGGAGATATTTCACAGTGTAAGGTCTGGCTTACAGTGGCTTCTTTAAAATATTATGATATACATTTAGAACTGTGGTTGTATGTTACTCCTGGTTACTAAATTGTAATGACAAAAACATCCATTTTTAATTTCTACCTATATACATATGATTTTAGAAATATTGATTTCTTTCAAACATCTGTACAATGCAAAAAAGCCCTGATGAGGACAGAATGCAATTGCACACTACACAACAGATTAATATCTTCATTACGGAAATGGGAAAGGGAGATTTTGTATATGTATATGTAAGTCTTCACCATCAGCATTTTTTTCTGTTCCTTCCCTTACATCTTATCTTTGAATACACTGTATAAATACAATCATTAGTAAGTTATATAATGAAAAGATGACTGATCTTAATGGGCATAATATTCTCTGTAGCTCACAATCAGAAGCATTACGGGCTTGTTTGTTATTCATGACTTATTGGTGTGGATAAACAACATCTTTATTCCTGATAAAATGCTACTCCCAAGATTTTGTATATAACATGGCATTATAAAGAAAAAAAAAAATATGTTTCTACCTAGCAATTTGAAATCCCCAGTTTTGAATCAAGTCAGTTTAACCATTGTAATGCTTAGACAAGCATAAAGCAATAAGAACTGTGCAGGAACCCATTAGAAATGTGCATTTTGTACCAAATGTGAGTTATCTGGTATTTGTAAAGACATATGTCAATCCAATGATGTTTACAAGACAGTTAGAATCAATTTGAGGAGCTCTCACAGCAAGTATTCCAAACTTTGGCAGAACAAAGCCACTCATGTGCTGCACCTTTGACTGTCCTAGTCACAGTCAATTTAAGATATGACATAGATTCAAATTGCTCTAGAAGTAAGGTTCATGTTGGAAGACCACTATTAAGGGTGGGGTCATTTATCCTATGTTACTGAACTCTTAAACCTTTTTATCATTGTTAAAATTTAAAAGTTAAGAATTAAAAGAATATATACAGATGCAGCCATTCAAAATGCACGATAAAACTCTGTACTGCGGATTTCCACACACAGACTACTGCAGTACGTGATTGGCTGGCCAAAATGTGGCACTAGTGGTGCATTAGTTGAAATAATTGCTGCTTTTAATATCTTTACTGTGGATGTTTAAATTTTTTAATATTGTATATTAATATGGATATTTACAACTAAAGGGAAGGTTCTAAATTTGTCACGGGCATAAAATAAGAGGAGCATAACGTCTCTGAACATCAAGGCGAGTAGCGGTAGTTTAAATAAAAAATGCACAACAGTATTCCACTTCATTCATAAACATTTTATGCATCAAAGTCTTTCACTCCGTCACTTACTGTGGTTATTTTGGAAACTTTTTTACGTGCTCCTTTTGATTTTATTAAGTTCATATACTTAAATAAAAAGATATATTCTAACCTTTTCTATGAATACTTGCGTTCGTTATCTTAGTAAAAAACTTGAACATTTTATCATCTGCTTAATAGGGAATATAATATGAAATCATCTTTCTATCTAAAGAGATTAATAACAATATCAATTTAAGGATTTAAATATATTTATATAGCTCTAAGAACTGTATTACCATAGTCCACTTTCTTTGTAAACATCTGCATTAACTTGACTCATTCACTCGTGATTACTTGGAAACATTTTGCCTGTCCTTTACAGCTACAGCTTAAGCTGTCAAGTGGCCAGGTGGCACAATGCCTTCAGTGCATCATTGGCATTTTGATGAAACAAACATTTTGCTGTCAGACAAGTCAAAGTTGAAACTTTATGGTCTTAAATGCAAAATGATACATACAGTATGATGCAAAACCAACAGGTGTCTGTGTCCTGTGTCCTATCCCATCAAGGAAAACCAGCTCTACTGTCACATATGGTGATGTCAACATTATGTTATTGTTCAGCTTGCCATCAGCAGGAATGCAGAAGCATGTAAAACCTGATTAAAACGCAGATTAAGCAAAATAATGGCAACTTAGAGGAGGTAAACCTGCTTATGCCCTAAAATTGGGATTAAAAAAATCACCTTACAGCAAGACAATGATTCAAAGCACAAGTACAAAGCTACTCTGGAGTGGCTTAAAAATAAGAAAGTGAAACTCCTGAGTGCCTCAGTCAAAAGTGCTGATTTAAAACATGAACATGAGAACCTGCAGATTTGAAAACTGCAGTACAAGCAACTTGAAAGTTCTGTCAAAAGGAATGAACAAAAACTGCACCAAGCTGATTTGATGAGTTGGTAAAAACTTACTCGAAAATACTTGCAGCTGTAACTGCTACCAAAGGTGCTCCTACCAAATACAGGTTTGAATACGTATGCAATAAACACATTTTTTTTCTCCATAGTTTTGCTGATATTTATTGTAACTTCTCTTGCCTTTAGAAGTCTTCAGTGTAAGGATTCAGTATTAGAATAAAATATGAACTATAAAAATGTGTACGCATCATTTTGCAGTTTCACAAAATGGGATTCTATAGAAAGGGTCTAAATACTTTGGCAAGGTATTGTTACAGGTGTAGGTGACTACTAAAGTGTCTCTAATAATTTGGATACAATAAGTAACACCTGACTAGTGTAAACATGTCCAGCTTTAAAGCAAATGGATCTTTGGCTGAGATGTAGGATATCTAGATTCAGTAATCAAAGCAATTATAAGGTTTACCTTGTTTTGCATTAGCTAATTAAGTTCTAATGTAAAGAATCCCTCGGTTAAAAATGGCCTCTCTTGGTATGTTGGTGCATTTAAAAAAAAGGGATATAGATTCCCATTCATTTGGGAGCATCCAGGTATATAGAGATTTAACTGCAGGTGGTATTTTGGTTGTTTTATAAAACAGCTTATCTTTTCTTTTTGAGCCTTTGTAGGCATTATATTAGAGTTTGAATACTTGTTTTTGTTGTATAGGTGTTAGACCTCTGTGTTTATATTATATCCATTTCCATCTCAAAGCCAAAGTCAACTGATTTGAGTGAATGCTAATACAGTCTACCTAAAACTCTATCAGTTACCATGTGGATTGGCGTTTGCTTGTCTGTTGATTTTAGAATCTACAGTTACAAAGTAGTAGATAATCAAATAGCTCAGAACATGATAGAACATCAACAAGTAATGTTTACAATTTAGTCAGGAACGCAACTAGAGGTATTATTATTACTTCACCAGAACTATCAGTAGAATTGCAGAAAAAAATCGTAGTGGGACAGGTCAATAACTCATGAAAAGAGCCTCCTCAGGTGTACGTATCACTAATATTTTGAAAGAGTGACTATGGTACAGTGACTATATGCAAGTGCAGGCTAAGAACAAAAGTATGAATTCTCAGCAATCTTTACATTAAAGACTTACATTAGTGTAAGTGGTTCTTACACTACTGAGAAGAAAAAGAAAAGACTGTGCTTTTCTACAACCAGACAAACCACAGAGTAGATTTGACAGACCAGATGGCACATTAGTACTCAGTTAAAGCTGAATCTAATCGGTGGCTAGTTGTTGAATCTCACAATAACTTAGAACTGGCAGCCATCAACCCATTTGTTTTGTACAAGGAATGCACTGTAAAAACAATAACTCAATAACTAAGAGAGATTTAATTCTGAAATTATCTTCAGAGTACTGTAATATACAGCTTTAAAATATTTAATGTAACCAACATAATAATTCTTGGTTGATAACTGATTAAATAAAAATAAAATGTATATTTGTTATTATCCATCCATTTTCAATTTTTTTACTTTGTAGAGTAAAAACTGGAGACCTTTTTGTCGAGCAGAAGAGGAGTTTATTGTGTATTCGGCCAAACAGAAGCACCCTCCCTGCAATTAGGAGGATGGTTCTAACAAAAGAAAGTTACAGCTGACCTTTTATAGACTTAATTGATAAGGAAGACAAAGAGCTTAAGTGTCAAAAAAGTGTCTCTTCTCTTATCAAAAGCATATACATTTAATGTTGCAACTGGTGTTTTGCTGAACATGTGCAGAGAAAGAATTCAACGTCATCCAATACAGGATTACAGGAGAGCCAAAGCCTATCCTGGCAAGGCAAAATACATCCTGGACGCCAGGCCATCACAGAGCACACACACAGACACAAACACGGACACACTGACCAAAGCCAACTTTCCCAGAAGCCAATTAACCTACCAGTATCTTTGGACTGTGGGAAGAAACCCACACAAACACTGGAATAACATACAAATTTCATTCAGTTAGCACCCTAGGAATTAAACCCAGGTCCCAAGCATTGCCAGGCAACAAAGATAACAACTGTTTCACTGTGCCACCCAGAGTTAATACTAACTAAAAATTTTATCACCGTCCATCTGAAGTTGGACATACAAATACTGCACATTACCAACTCTTCAATGTAACTCCTTCACAACACTGAATCACCCACATTGGATCAAAAGAACCAGATTGATACTCCATTAAATGTACCTATGCTATCACCCACATACAAAACATGGCTTTGCAACTTATGTCTGAACCAACATTGCCCAAGCAAACCATATGGCAACAACCACATATTCTGACATCATAGTGCTTGATGATTTACACATGGAACTCCCAGTTACAGCTGGGAACCACAAATGCTGCCTTCCCTTCCTCACCCATCTAAGTGGCAGACTTTAACAGTCTGGGTATACCAACTAAGGTAACAGTGAGGTACCTGTAGACTGGGCTGGCACTTATTCATGAACCCAAACAACGACCCCATTCAAGTTTTTTCCCATTCCATCTGGCTGGCCTGTATTGGGTAAGATCCCTAGATAGAACATCCTTCCCTATACAGAGCCTCGTCACAACAATTTTCCACACAGCCAGCACTCCTCTATACTCAGCCACTCAGGGCTTCATATTCTCAATAGTCAACAGAATCAACAGATTCAGTGCTTTTATATATCGCCTTTAAAGGTGGCTTCTCAAAACGCTTTACAGAATAAAAACAACAATAACAGCAACAACAACAATATTGTATTTCATTGCACTTTGAAAACCAAGTAATAACTTAACTATATGTGCAAACGTTTTATGATATGTCGCTGTTGTGAATGTCTGTGGAGTGTATCTTATTTGCATGTCTATCCCTCAATTCAATTCAATTCAAGGTGCTTTATTAGCATGACAGAGTGGTACAATCGGTGTTGGGTATTTACTTTGCTTTGAGATTCCACTTTTAAAGGTGATATATAAAATCAAGGCTTTAACTTGCTTTAACTCCACAATGTATTTAAAAAATAAAAACAATTACAATCTAATCTTTCCACGTTTGATCCCAAGATCCCAAGAAAAATAAATCAAAATGGGGAGAAAGCTATGCTGAAAGTTTATTAAGATACTTAGAAGACAAAGATATCAATTTATGTTGCACTTGTCTGATTGTGAATCAAAAAACACATATATTTAAACACGCGTTTATGATTTAAATCAAAACTCGATTCAAATCAATATAAATGTTTATTTTGTAACGCATAGGTGACTATTCATTGTTATTAAAATGACTTAAATTCGATCATGTTGTGATATTTAGAAATATAAATTTGTTTGGTGCGAGTGAGGTTTTATTTAATCTCTGACCAAGGGAAACGATTCATTTTTTCAAAGAAATGTTTATTAAAAAAAAAGGTCATGGTTCCACAGTGGGATTCGATCACAGACTGTGTGACATGGGAGTCAGGAACCTAACTCACAGCGCCACCGGCAAGGTCACATGTTGCGGTACATGAATATAATTATATCGTTATTAATTTCTTTAGATACGCGATTCCATATTATACTCCCTTTTAATCAAATTCTAAAAGTATGCTTGTTGACTCCTGTATCACGTTAGTTAAAGACTTCGATGCTTAAAATGTTTAGGGAGAAATGGAATACTGGTGTGTATGTTTTCTTTAAAGTACCGAGACCAGCCATATACTGTATGTTAAAGTTCCAAAATTAATATCGTTTATGGCCTTCACACGCGTTGCAGTATGCTCCTATTCTTTTTATGCTCAGGCACTAAGATTTCCCTTCAGTGGTAAAATTCCATATAAATATTCAATACTTAAACGGGCACAGTTAAGACATTAAATATACATATACATACTGTATACAGTACAGTTTGCATACGGTAATATGTTTATGTTCCTAAATCAATCCCTTTTTTGATCATGTGAAAGTTATAGTGAATCGATTCTCAAAAATTACTGTACTTTGCATGATTGGAAACAAATGCGTGATTGCGAAATGCTGTGGTGTTACTTTTACAAAGACGGTCAATGAAAAAAAGAATGTGGACCAGGGCAATACTTTGCGTTTACACTTACAGCTTGTCCAAGGTCATTCATTATTAATACTATTAGTAATATCTGCGTTAAAGACTTTGATGGCGACAGCTCAAACATGAGAAGTTGAGCTTTATTAGCTCCACCTTGCGGAAATTCCGGATACTATTATTTTGCTTGCGGTATTATAGGAGAATTTACAGTAACTCGCGGTAGACTGCGTACAGCGCACCGGAAAATAATGTGGTATCGCCGCGCATTTTGAATGGCTGCATCTGTACGTACTATCCCTATGTCTCCGAACACCTGATCATCTACTGTAAAGCTTTCAGTGCTTTGTTTGTGTATATTCCAATTGCAGCAGGGGCAGGGTATGTGGGGAAAGGTTTAGGCTGCAATTGAAAGGGCGTTTTTATTTTTCACACCTGAAACATTGTTTTTTCTGAAAGCGTTTTCTTTCTTCTTTAGCCAATCTTTTCCTGAATACGCATGCTTACACAGCTCCCTACGTGAATTGTCATTCTTGACTGAGAAAGCTTTTGGGAACTTAACAACCATTTTTATTTTAAACAAATTGTAAATATGATGTTTACATTGGTGTTTTAACTAATTGTTCACTTATGGAGTATGGAGGAGTGTCAGCTGTCAAGGAGAGCTCCACCCTTCCCCCCACGGACAGACTGACAAAGCAATTGGGAAGTGTTAACTATCCAGCCATTGCAAGCCACTGCAGCAGCCATAAATAAATAAAAAATACACTTTTTTTTTGTCCTGATGGTAACTGTAACAAATTGTCATGTTTCACATCCTTGCAAAACAATCATGACATCTCATCCAATCACAGGTTTGATGTTTTTTTTTTATTTTGTGTAAGGTAGAGTTAACAGCTTCAGATTTAAAAGGTTGTAAATAATTTCTTCTATGTTGCATTAACATTGGAATGTTGTTAAAAGTGTAAAAAGAGGCAATACACAACGTGTCTCCTCCATAACTCTTCAGTTTACAGAGAAATTCCGCCATAGCCCAAGAACATTGTCCAATAATACTCTTCTAATTTCTAGATTAGCAGGATTTGTGCGATAAGCGCATTGTTTAATGCGGATGACATTACCCACGTCTATATCATTGTACAGAGCACACTTCTATAAATTGAAGGTTGTGAAAACAGTGAGTGACAAATCACCCCAAACAAAATACAATTTTAAAACACAAGCAGTTTTAAATTATTCATTGTTATTAATAAATCACATAGCTTCAAACATGTTGGGATATTTAGAGATATCAAAAATGTCAATATATGCAGTGCTTTTTTGCAGATACAGAGCTCCCAAAACTTAGTACAGAAGACAGAAACATTCTTGAGTCATCTCTCACTCTATCAGAAGTTAAAGAAGCAATTGCTTCCTTTTCTCACGATATTAATCACCTGGACCTGATGGATATACAGCTGAGTTCTACCAGACATTTCAGTCGATACTTCGATATCTTACTGCAAACATTTAATAATATGTGGTTAACAGACACGACTTCACTTTCATTTAGGGAGTCTTTAATAACCCTTCTATATAGGAAGCGTAAAGATCCATCATTGTGTAGTAGTTACCGCCTAATAAGCTAAATGAACTAGGACAATAAGTTTCTAGCTATAGAACTTGCTAATCAGTTAGGTAAGGTGCTTCCAAAAATCATTTATCCAGATCAAAGAGGATTTATGAAAAATAGATATTCTTCAGATAATACAAGAAAGCTGTTTAATTTGATTCATCATGCTAAACTCAGTAAATCAAAATCAGCTATATGCACACTGGATGCTGAGAAGGCCTTTGAAAGAGTTGAATGGAAATACTCATTTAATGTGCTAAAATTGTTTGGTTATGGCCCATATTTTAATAAATGGGTTGGAATCTTATATCGCAGTCAACAGGCATCTACAGTGACTAACAGCTGTATATCCAAACCTTTCTGTTTATATAGAGGCACCAAACAAGAGTGTCCTATTTCACCTTTACTATTTAATTTAGCACTCGAACCTTTAGCCTGCAAAATAAGAGCATCAGCCCAGATATAAGGTATAGGTGTTCATAAAACTCTCAGCAGCAGTAGATGTCATTGAATGTTTTGGCAAGATGTCAGGTTATAAGGTCAACTGGAGCAGAACGGAGCTTATGTAACTCAATTCATTATCATTGAATCATAAGATTGCTCACCCAGAGTTACAACAGAGATAGGGTATCTGGGGCTGCCAAAGATGTTAATTTAAGAGACTTGTTAAAATAAATGGGGACATACTCAGATAGAAATGTTTACCTATTTCCATGTGGGCCTAGAATTAATATAGTCAAGATGCCAACACTACCTAAAGTAAATTATACACTGAGAATGGTACCTTTAAAGATTGACAAGAAATGGTTTGAGGCACTGCATAAAATGATTACATCTTTGGACTGAAAAGGGAAAAAAGCTTGTTGTTCTTTTGAAAGAAAGTGCAGCAAAAAATAAAGGTGGGTTAGACCTACCTAATTTCTACAATTATTACTTGGCATTTGGCTCAGTTCAAGCAAAGGTGATTTAAATCAGAAATAGTAAAGGATTGGGTACAAACAGAGCATGATACAGCATCGGAGCTAGGTATCTCCTTAGAAAGTTTGTATTATAGCAAGGCATATCCTAAATATTTAATTGAAACATCAATTGGGTCTTCTTTTAAAATATTAAAAAGCTGCAAAAAAAACTTATCTTATGACACTTCATTATCAGTACATCAAGCATTATTTAGATCACCAAGACTAACTATACTGTCTTGGTATAGTACGGAATCAAGTAGGTGTTAGTAAATTGGGTCATATGATTAGAGATAACAAATTGTTGTCCTTTTCTGAATTATGTCATCAAACATCTCTTGCAGCAAAATACATTTTAAATTACTCAAAACATAAAAGTTTACTGTCTAAAACCTTTCTGTTAAGTGATTTAAAACAAGTAATGGATCATTACTGCTGTAAACTATTGCTAATAAACTATAGACTAATATACAAGTGAAGGCTTGAACATTTTACAACCTTCTTAATGCAAGGTCAGACAAGTATTTTGATAGGTGTGCATCTCAGTGGACAGCTGATCTCTGTGTAGGGTCAGAGTGTAAACATAAAAAATAAAAGAGGTCCCCCAAAGGTTGGGGGGTAGAGGTAGGTAAAAAACAATGTCAATATAGTGTCCATAATATTTGCTATTTTAGTTTTTCAAATAAATGTTTATTTGTTCAAAGAAAACTCATATCGACAGCTGGGTTCGAATCCCCTACCTCCAGCATGCAAGGCACACGCCTAAGACATTACACCAACGCGCCACTTAACAACTTAAGCTGTACCTGAATAGGGCAGGCAAAAAGTTTCCAAGTAATCACGGGTGAATGAGTTAAACTGATGGAGATGTTTACAAAGAAAGCGGTCCACATTAATACTTTGAGCTTACAACCTGTCCAAGGTCACTCATTATTAATACTATTAATAATATCTTCCATATCACATCAAAATTGGAACATTTTAACAAGTGTATGAGGCAATACACAACGTGTCTGCTCTATAACTGTACAGAATAATTTCCGCAGAGTTACACAACTTCATCTCAACATAGTAAACAACAGTCACTGGCTTATTTGAAGGTGTAACACATCTCCACTGTCATAGTACGGTTTCAACATTCTGTACTGTTTCAACATTGCTGTACATGTAATTGGAGTAAGTTATCCATTACCACGATAAGAACAATACAAGCTTTACAAAAAATGAATGTCAAAATGTTTCCAAAATGTACTAAATAATTTCCAAAATATTTTAGCTGTTTAGTT
This sequence comes from Lepisosteus oculatus, assembly GCF_040954835.1. NCBI lineage: Eukaryota > Metazoa > Chordata > Actinopteri > Semionotiformes > Lepisosteidae > Lepisosteus > Lepisosteus oculatus. The sequence continues at coordinate 53,275,281 of NC_090696.1, forward strand.
ACACTACTCCATATTAATATTACTATCAAGTGGTATTAAATCAGTACAACTTTTTTTTTTACAGTAACAGCAAGTGGTGTTCTTACTACGTACGTATTCTTAGAAAAGGATAAAACATTATAACTTTTTATGAAAAACAGAATATAAGCTTAATAATGTTAGAACAAGCATGTTAAACCCAGGACCAATCTAAGTTACCAAGTTAAAGACTTGATGCAAAAAATTAATGCATAATTAAAATATTTATGATGAAGGTGGAAGGTTGTGTACTTTTGTCCAACTGTGCAATCTTGCTTTTATAAAATATACCGGCTTTTTAATGTTTAATGAATAACATGCTGTAATACACAGTTTAAAATTATTAAAAATCTAAAGAGAATACAACTTAAATTCTTAACTGGAAAAAGATTGTCCCTCAGCAGTGACCGGGATTCGAAAGCGGGCGTTTTCTGGCCCAAATGCTGTACATGAGACGTTAAGCTTAATTAGCACCACATGCGGTATGATGCGCCATGCTCACTGCATTTTAATGCCGAGTACCTCGCAAATTTGGAATGGCTGGATCTGTAAACAAGTTATTTTCTGTTTATATTTTACATTTAGTATAATTTTCTGAGGCTGCGTTCTCCTGATTTGGGTTGCTTGATTTGTGCTGAGAGACAGGTCCATAAAAATAGTGCTTGATGTATTCTACCATTTTTGCTTCAGAAATTTGTCAATGCAATAGTTGGCTTTTTGTAGTACATTCATATCAATGTTACATTAATTCTTGTAAAAAACAGCATGTAACACTGTTACTAGCTGTTAGCATCTGTTTAGTAAACATTAAAAAAACACATATTTCACTGATTTAAGAATAAAACAAATTCAAAATTCCTAAACATCATGTCAGCATATAAATCACAACTATATAACATACTAAAAAAATGTAATACATATACAGATCTGCATTATAAACATGATTCATCTCCTCAGTTGGACATTAAATTAACCATATTTTGGTTAATTTTTAGATCAAACCATTTCATGATTTTTGTCAGTACTGCATGGGTTTGTGAAGTTACACTTGGTATTCAAGTTATTCATATTTATTTTATGGTTTATGGAAATAACATTTTTTTTCAGAGAATGATAAACAAATACAAAAGAAATGCATGCAAAGTACATTATCTAACGGAGGACATATTAATATGAACAATAAGCTGTTGTGAAACTAGCCTCAAAACAATTCATTAAATGAATGGACATTGATCCAACACAAGGAAGGGTATACCTGCATCAGTTTTGTATCATGCCCTGTGTAGACAACAATCCCATGAACCCACTGGGTATTTCTCAGCTGGGCTCCCCGCAGAAGAATCTGATCTGGACCCAGGGGTACAGTGCTGGAATTGAAAACAAAGTAACAATAGTAATATTTTTAGCAAAACCAGTTTCCTAACTCAAGGTGCTTGCGCTTTTGACCATAGACAAATTCCACACTTTATTCAGACTTCCTCAAGGCAGCATTTTAAATTTTCTATTTTTCTATTTCTATTTAATTATGCTGAAATATTTTATGCATCAAAGTCTTTATGGAAGATATTACTAATAGTATTAAATTTGAACTTTTTGTGATATTTAGAAATACCAACAAATTCAATATATGGTCAATAATATTTATTATCAGTAATAACAACAGAAGTAGCAGCTTCAAATTATTCATTGTTCTTAATAAATGACCTAGCTTCAAACATGTTGTGATATTTAGAAATATAAAAAAATGTCAATATACAGATGTAGCCATTCAAAATGGGCGGTAAAAACCCGCGGTACAGTAACCTACCCGCAGGGCACCGGAGGGCACCGCGGTAAGTGATTGGCTGGCCAAAATGACCGACAGGGGCACTCGTGGTGCATTGGTTGGTAGTGAAAAGATTTAATCATTTAATGTCTTTACTGTGCACATTTTAATCCACTTAGTTTTGAATATTTATATGGAATTTTACCACTAAAGGGAAATTTTAGTAGCTGAGCATAAAAAGAAGAGGAGCATAACGCATCTGAAGGTCATAAACAATATTAATTTAGGAACATAAACATTACTGTATGTACATAAACTGTACTGTGTATAGCTGGTCTTGAGAGTTTAAAGAAAAAATACACACCAGTCTTCCATTTCTCCCTAAACATTTTAAGCATGAAAGTTTTATGAAATGGTACCCAAATATGTGATTCCTGTATAGAATGAATTTTAATTTTTAAAAATTATTTAACACGAAAATTAAGCTGTTTACATCTTCCGCCTGAGAACAGGCACCCGTTGCTACCCAACGCAGAAACACAGCCACTAACTAGCAAAACGAGGACATTAGCTAGCCAATAGGATAAAGAAATAAATGATTATTTTGTTTATTTCTTTTGCACATTTATTTGAACATTTCCATCGATTGTACAAGCACTTGGAAACTGTCCAATCCCTAGTTCATCAGGCATTTTACCGGTCTGGCGCCGGTCTGTGTCTTCTAGGATATAATGCCAGCGAACTCTTGTTTTTATGTCCACTATAACAGACAATCTCCTTTGCTTTTAACCGAGCGTTTAATAATTTCCTAAAATGAAAATGATTTACTTTATTTCCCTCACGGGATCAATAAAAGTATCTATCATCTGTCTAAACTATGGGACAGAATTCTGGGGTCTCCCCATACCAGAGATTATGGTAGGGCTTCAGAATGGTGATTGGCTGACACCATCTGACACCCCTCCGATTGGAGAAAAAAGACATGCTGGTTTGCTATACATACAGTACTGTACCAGGAAGAGGATTTCTTTCTATTCAAAACGTGTATTTTAAAAGTATAAGAAGTAAAAACCTTACAGCGTACACAGATTTCGTTATCTTTGTCTTATGCATAATAATGTTCACCGCTCTGTCTAGCAAATTAATAATGTAACGCTTACGGCCAACAGGCACTGTGTAAGAGCCGGCGTACCAGAGCAGGTGACGTCACCGCCCCTTCCCTGTGATAGCAGGACTACAGCTACTGGGCTGTAAAGAGATCTCTCTTTGGCTACTTTACGAGTACAACCCCCTCTCTGCCGGAGTGCTGGCTGTGACGAATTAAACCGGTTTCACAGGTATTTTCAAAGTAGGAAGTACAGTGTTAATGGAATCGCTTTAACATGCTAATGTGTTGGTTTAACAGTCCGGGAGACACCCAAATTATAATGTAACATGCCACTGTTTGTGCATGAACAAAGTTATACTGCAATTTTCCTTAGATACGCGATTAAAAAAAATAAATGTTTTGAATCCCCGGCGGAACACACTCCATAAGAATCACCTCTTTTATACAGTATATCGCCTTTAAACACATATATTTAAACACGTGTTTACGATTTAAATCAAAACGCGATTCAAATCAATATAAATGTTTATTTTGTAACGCATAGGTGACTATTCATTGTTATTAAAAAGACTTAAATTCGATCATGTTGTGATATTTAGAAATATAAATTTGTTTGGTGCGAGTGAGGTTTTATTTAATCTCTGACCAAGGGAAACGTTTCATTTTTTCAAAGAAATGTTTGTTAAAAAATAATGTCATAGTTCCATGGGATTCAATCACAGACCATGTGACATGGGAGTCAGGAAACTAACACACAGCGCCACCAGATTTGATAACGCTATAAAAACGCTATAAAATAATGTGACTAGGCACAGAACAAGTTTACAGCACAGTACAAAAATAAATGCTGACCATGACTTTAGAAGCATAAATTGCCTTACACTCAATTTAAACACAAGCTGTCTTTAGCCCTCTAAGCTGGTTCATACAGAAATGTAGAGATCCAGGCTCAGAACACACAGCTTCATTAGCGAATACATATGCAGGACAACTAGAGAAGACGTTTTACAGAGGATGGATTTTTAGAAACATCCCATCAGTGACATCACTGAAGTCAAGGTACCGTAACTGTCGTGTGGATAGTTTCACAAGAATCAGACAAAGGTTTAAGTATCGCTTGTTCTAGATAAAAATGCAAAAAAAAACCAACAACCCATAATGTACTTCTTTGCGGCTCTGTTTGCCCAAATCATATATTCACAACGTGAAATCTAGAAAATAATATTACATAACCAAAATCCGCAATATGGAAACAGAACCTGTGTAATTGTTGATAGATGATGTACTCGTAACATTTTTACAAGACGAACTACAGCATTTAAAAAATGACTTGTATGTACTTGATATCTCTAATCAATCCACGGCGACATTGTTAAAAGCAGAGTCCCAGCACAAAACGAAACTAAAACGCATACCGTTTCGCGCTTCTTATTAGTTGCTCAAAAGTAATTAGACGGTATGAAATGCATAATATAAACCTAGAAACATATACGTGAGCAGTATTTACGCACTGTAGTATCGGTGTTAAGACATACCTCTCAAATACTGTAAATCAAGTTAAAAATATCTCAAGACCGATTCTGGTCATAATGAAACCATGTTTCGTGTATGTTTTCTTTAAAGTACCGAGACCAGCCATATACTGTATGTTTATGTTCCAAAATTAATATCGTTTATGGCCTTCACACGCGTTGCAGTATGCTCCTATTCTTTTTATGCTCAGCTACTAAGATTTCCCTTCAGTGGTAAAATTAGATATGAATATTCAATACTTAAACGGGCACAGTAAAGACATTAAATATACATATACATACTGTATACAGTACAGTTTTCATACGGTAATATATTTATGTTCCTAAATCAATCTCTTTTATGAGCATGTGAAAGGCATGGTGAATCGATTCTCAAAAATTACTGTACTTTGCATGATTGGAAACAAATGCGTGATTGCGAAATGCTGTGGTGTTACTTTTACAAAGACGGTCAATGAAAAAAAGAATGTTGACCAGGGCAATACTTTGAGTTTACACTTACAGCTTGTCCAAGGTCATTCATTATTAATACTATTAGTAATATCTTCGTTAAAGACTTTGATGGCCACGGCTCAAACATGAGAGGTTGAGCTTTATTAGCTCCACCTTGCGGAAATTCCGGATACTATTATTTTGCTTGTCGTATTATAGGAGAATTTATGGTAACTAGCGGTATTTACCGGTAACTACCGGTAACTTGCGGTAGACTGCATACAGCGTACCGGAAAATAATGCGGTATCTCCCGCGCATTTTGAATGGCTGCATCTGTAGTGTCCATAATATTTGCTATTCTAGTTTTTCAAAGAAAGGTTTATTTGTTAAAAGAGCTGAGTTTGATCCTATGACGCCTGGCACACAAGGTACACGCTTAAGCCATCACACCACAGACATCACGTGAAAAGGAGTGAAACTTAAGCACACATATCCATAGAAACGGTATTATACTACTATTTGAGCTACAGTATATGAATATAATTATATTGTTATTAATTTCTTTAGATACGTGATTACATATTATATTCCCTTTTAATGAAATTCTAAAAGTATGGTTTTGTTTACTCTGATAACAAGCGTATTTGCCGAAAAGGTGAAACATTATAACTTTTTACAAAGTATATAAACTTAATATAGTCAGAAGGAGCATGTAAAAACGTTTCCAATAACCACATGTAAAACTTTGATGCTTAAAATGTTTAGAAAGAAAGTGGAATACTGGTGTGTATATTTTCTTTAAAATACCAATACCAGCCATATACAGTTTACATAATATGTTTATGTTCCTAAATTGATATAGTTTATGACCATCAGATGCGTTATGCTCCTCTTCTTTTTATGCGCAGCTACAAAAATTTCAGTTTAGTTGTAAAATTCCATATAAATATTCAATACTAAGCGGATTTAACCATGCACAGTAAAAAGATTAAATGATTAAATCTTTTCACTAATGACCAATACACCACGAATGCCCCTGTTAGTCATTTTGGCCAGCCAATCACGTACCGTAGTACAATGCAATGACTTATGGGTAATTTCTTGCTGTACGGGTTTGTACCGCGTATTTTGAATGGCTGCCTATGTAGATGAATCCTGTTTCTCAAATCTTTTAGCCAGAATGGTTGCATATATTTTATATTCCACATTAAGGATTGGGACTAGTCTGAATGATCATCAATCCAGTCTTTTCCCTCCTTAGGGATAACTGAGATGATAGCTTCTCTCCATGATAGAGACATTTTTCTGTCAATTAACGTTGAGTTGCAAGCTGAAAGGAGATATAATATTAACCCAGTTCAGTACATTTTATACCATTCTGAATTAAAACTATCAGTGTCAGGTGATTTATTAGCTCTGAGCCTCATAATTGCACAGTTCAATTATTCCGGTCTTATCATTGCTTTTAATGTTTTAATTATTTTGTTCTTCAGTAAGAAATGGTAATCAAAGTGATTCCAAAAAAAGCATCAATATGTTCTTCACTTTCTGAATGAGGTTGTGGATTAATTTTCTGTAATATTTAGTCAAAGTGTTTTGGATTTCTTCCCATTTAAATACAGATGCAGCCATTCAAAATGGGTGAGGTATTTTGCGGCATACCGCGACACGCCCACCGGGGTATCACGCAGTTCACGTGTGTCACGTGACTAACTATCTGGCGTCGCCTTGTAAAACCGCCAGGGGGAGCTTAACCTCTCATGTACAGCATTTGAGCCTTTAATTTTGAACTGTGTATTACAGCATGTTAATCATCAGTCATTAAAATGTTGGTATATTTTATGAAAGCAAGATTGCTCAGTTGGACAAAAGTACACAACCTACCTTTATCAGAAATATTTATGCATCAAAGCCTTTACTGAAGATATTACTAATAGTATTAATAATGGATTACTTTGGACAAGCTGTATACTCAAAGTATAATTTCTTTAGCACATTTGTACAAGCACTTGGAATCTGTCCAAGCCATACTTTATCAGGCATTTTGTTTTACTTCAACGGGCATAAAAACTTCCTTGCTTTTAACAGGGCGTTTCATAATTTCTAACTACGAAAATGATTTAAAATGCGACACCTATCATTCAACTAGAGCTTAAAATATCACAAGGATCCTCAAGAGCACAGCAAAGAGTGTATTAAAAGACACTTGTATTTATCAACGCTTTCTTTTCCGTATACCAGATTTTATAGAACCACTTCAGAGGGGTGTTCCAGGAATCGGCACTTTAAAGAAAAAAATACACACCAGTATTCCATTTCTCCCTAAACATTGTAAGCTTCGAAGTCTTTAACTAACGTGATACCGGAGTCAACAACCATACTTGATTAATTTGATTAAAAGGGAATATAATATGGAATCGCGTATCTCAAGAAATTAATAACGATATCATTATATTCATGTTGCAAAAGAACTGCAACGGACATAAAAACTCCCTTGCTTTTAAAAGAGCGTTCCATAATTTCTAACTACGAAAATGCCAGGTGAAAGGATTTGTAAACATATTTTGTTAAAGCAAGTCAGTTTTTTCCGCAACACGTAAAATACATTTTTCCAAGAAAGTTTAGCCTTTGTCACTAATGAAACCGCTAAATAAAGACATAAATATAGAAATCTTAAGATTTGTTTTATTTAATGTTGGTAGCAGGATGAACTATCAGAGTGTATATTTTGTTGCAGAGTTGCTGCAAGATGTTGACAGTGAAAAAGGTATTTAGAAATGAGTTATTTCAAGATGAAAAAGAAAACATACACGAAACATGGTTTCATTATGACCAGAATCGGTCTTGAGATATTTTTAACTTGATTTACAGTATTTGAGAGGTATGTTTTAACACCGATACTACAGTGCTTAAGTAATGCTCACGTATATGTTTCTAGGTTTATATTATGCATTTCATACGGTCAAATTACTTTTGAGCAACTAATAAGAAGCGCGAAACGTTATGCGTTTTAGTTTCGTTTTGTGCTGGGACCCGTGGATTGATTAGAGATATCAAGTACATACAAGTCATTTTTTAAATGTTGTAGTTTGTCTTGAAAAAATATTACGAGTACATCATCTATCAACAATTACACAGGTTCTGTTTCCATATTGCGGATTTTGGTTACGTAATATTATTTTCTAGATTTCAGGTTGTGAATATATGATTTGGGCAAACAGAGCCGCAAAGAAGTACATTATTGGTTGTTGTTTTTTTTTGCAGTTTTATCTAGAACAAGCGATGCTTAAACCTTTGTCTGATTCTTGTGAAACTATCCACACGACAGTTACAGTACCTAGGAGTTGACTTCAGTGATGTCACTGATGGGATGTTTCTAAAAATCCATCCTCTGTAAAACGTCTTCTCTAGTTGTCCTGCATATGTATTCGCTAATGAAGCTGTGTGTTCTGAGCCTGGATCTCTACATTTCTGTATGAACCAGCTTAAAGGGCTAAAGACAGCTTGTGTTTAAATTGAGTGTAAGGCAATTTATGCTTCTAAAGTCATGGTCAGCATTTATTTTTGTACTGTGCTGTAAACTTGTTCTGTGCCAAGTCACATTATTTTATAGCGTTTTTATAGCGTTATCAAATCCGGTGGCGCTGTGTGTTAGTTTACTGACTCCCATGTCACATGATCTGTGATTGAAACCTGTAAAACCGGTTTAATTCGTCACAGCCAGCACTCTTCAGGTGTGAGGGTATCTGCTCAGAATGAAACGCTAAAATGTTTGTGTATATTCTAATGGTAGTGGGGGCAGGGTGTGTGGGAACAGGTTTGGTTGAAATTGCATTGGAGATCTATGTTCTTCACACCTGAAACATTTTCTCTGAAAGCATTTTCTTCGCAGTTTAACCGATCTTGTTACAGCATGTTACAGTTTACTATTATTAACCATATTAATTTTAAGTGCTTAATGTAAAATCTTGTAAAAATATATTTTCATTGTTCAAATATACATTAAGTCTGACTATCATATAATAAGTTAAATACAAAACTAAAGAAAAAATAGGGTTAAATATAATTCAAAATATTTTGCTAACGTTAACTGTTTATGAATAATAAAATGTATTAACTAAGGAGTAGGATGGCACAGTTGTTAGTATGTTTTTTGTTTTGTTTCTTTTTCATAAATACAACAGTAGTACCTGATGTCTCAGTGGCTTTCAAAATTAAATTATGCATGCAAACCTGTGAACTAGAAAGATAACTAAGATATCCATCCATTATATTCCATAATATCCATGAAATATATGGCGCTGAAATATGTGTGACGCAGTGGTGGCCTGACACGGTGAGGTGCCCTGGCAGCTGTATGATGCAGTGGTGGCCTGGCACGGTGAGGTGCGCTTGCAGCTATGTGACGCAGTGGTGGCCTGGCACGGTGAGGTGCGCTGGCAGCTGTGTGATGCAGTGGTGGTCGGGTATGTAGAGGTGCACTGGCAGCTGTGTGTTGTGACGCAGTGGTGGCCTGGCACGGTGAGGTGCGCTGACAGCTGTGTGGTGTGACGCAGTGGTGGCCTGGTACGGTGAGGTGCGCTGGCAGCTGTGTGGTGTGACGCTGTGGTGGCCTGGCATGGTGAGGTGCGCTGGCAGCTGTGTGATGCAGTGGTGGCCGGGCACGGTGAGGTGCCCTGGCAGCTGTATGATGCAGTGGTGGCCTGGCACGGTGAGGTGCGCTTGCAGCTATGTGATGCAGTGGTGGCCTGGCACGGTGAGGTGCGCTGGCAGCTGTGTGATGCAGTGGTGGTCGGGTATGTAGAGGTGCACTGGCAGCTGTGTGTTGTGACGCAGTGGTGGCCTGGCACGGTGAGGTGCGCTGGCATATAATGAATATATTCATGTGCATCCAACACACAGTTCAACGCTAGCAACTACACAAAATCTAAAATATGAGCTCTACTTGCCACTTACAATACCAACAGTACACGGTGAGGTGCGCTGGCAGCAGTGTGATGCAGTGGTGGCCTGGCACGGTGAGGTGCGCTGGCAGCTGGGTGGTGTGACGCAGTGGTGGAAATGTTCACCATGTTTCACCATGCTGAAAATGTTTGTACCAGACTTTTTTGAGGCCTGTATAATTGAGTCTGAAGTCCGATGTTGTAAATTTTATTGTTAAAAAGATCCATGAAAATGTCACTACTAAAGTTAGCTGGTACTGTTGGTATTGTAAGTGGCAAGTAGAGCTCATATTTTAGATTTTGTGTAGTTGCTAGCGTTGAACTGTGTGTTGGATGCACATGAATATATTCATTATATGCCAGCGCACCTCACCGTGCCAGGCCACCACTGCGTCACAACACACAGCTGCCAGTGCACCTCTACATACCCGACCACAACTGCATCACACAGCTGCCAGCACACCTCACCGTGCCAGGCCACCACTGCGTCACATAGCTGCAAGCGCACCTCACCGTGCCAGGCCACCACTGCATCATACAGCTGCCAGGGCACCTCACCGTGCCAGGCCACCACTGCATCATACATCTGCCAGCGCACCTCACCATGCCAGGCCATCACTGAGTCAGAGATTAAATAAAACCTCACTCGCACCAAACAAATTTATATTTCTAAATATCACAACATGATCGAATTTAAGTCATTTTAATAACAATGAATAGTCACTTAGGCGTTACAATATAAACATTTATATTGATTTAAATAACATTTTGATTTAAATCGCAAATGCGGGTTTAAATATATGTGTTTTTTGATTCACAATCAGACAAATGCAACATAAATTGATATCTTTGTCTTCTAAGTATCATAATAAACTTTCAGCATAGCTTTCTCCCCGTTTAGATTTATTTTGGGATCAAACGTGGAAAGATTAGATTGTAATCGTTTTTATTTTTTAAATACATTTTAGAAAAGTGTAATCTATACTAAAAAGCTGTAAACCACCTGCTATAAAGATACATATTGTAATACTTTCGGGTTCGGATAGGACAGACACAAGAACTCAGACTTGCGGAGTTAAAGCAAGTTAAAGCCTTGATTTTATATATCACCTTTAAAAGTGGCATCTCAAAGCAAAGTAAATACCCAACACTGATTGTACCCATCTGTCATGCTAATAAAGCAGCTTGAATTGAATTGAGAGGGGGGGGGGGGTATATTTGCTTTGTGTATAAAGTACATTGTGAATGTTTTCACAGCCTTCACTTTGTCGTTTTTATGCCATTTTTTGACCACGCACGAATATTCCTATGTCCGTATCTTCGCAAGGGAATCAGTGCGAATTTTAATACTAATTAAATGACCGCGGGCACTTTCCACCCCCTCTACATTCTCAGAGTAGAACAGACTAACCTTCTAATGAAAGACGGTCCACCCCCCGCGGACAGGAAAAGTGCCCACAGGCACTTAAACTTAATATGGTCAGTAACAGTAAACAGTAACATGGTCAGAAGGAGCACGTACAAACGTTTCCGAAATAACCACATGTAAGACTCTGATGCTTAAAATGTTTAGGGAGAAAGTGGAATACTGGTGTGTATTTTTTCTTTAAACTACCAATACCAGCCATATACAGTCTGTAACGTAGGGATTTCTATATGTCTTTATTTAGTGGTTACATTAGTGACAAAGGCTAAACTTTTAGCTTCAGTAACGTGTACATATCTCCCCTTTTTATAAAACGACATGGTTGAAAACTGTTCCAGAGCAACTGTTGTTTCATCAGTGAAAAGTACATTATGAAATGCCTCTCCCTGTTCAATCCACTGTTAAAAAGAAAAGGAGCATAAAGCTTCTGATGGTCATTAACGATATTCATTTAGGAGCAGCATCAGAGGTATATTTTTAACTGCACTGCATTGGAGAGAATACCATAGTGTGTTTTTTTTTTTTACTCCCTGGCGGAAACTGGCTTCCAGAAGAATCAGTATGGCTCAGAGCTTAAATAAAACTTCACTCGCACCAAACAAATGTATATTTCTAAATGTCACAACATGATCGAATTTAAGTCATTTTAATAAAAATGAATAGTCACCTATGCGTTACAATATAAACATTTATATTGATTTAAATCGCGTTTAAATCACCTTTATTTAAAACCCATAAAGCTGATACTGTTTAGACTTTTAATTATTTAAAACTGTATTAAAGCAGCACGATACACAATGCAACGTAAATCGCTATCTTTGTCTTCTGTGTAATAATGTTCACCTTTCTGTCCAGCAAATTTACAATAGTAATAATAAATAACTTTATTGTATATGGCGCCTTTAAAGGTGGCTCCTCAAAGCGCTTTACAGGTTAAAAACAATACTGTTAGGCTGGGAAAATGATTTACAAAATGAGAAATACAAAATGAGATATAATGATATGTTCCGGCTTAGACATTAATGAAGAGCATAACGTGTGTACTGTATACACTGCAAGTACAACCCCCCTCTCTGCAGGAGTGCTGGCTGTGACGAATTGAACCAGTTTCACGGGTATTTTCAAAGTAGGAGGCGAGATTTCCAGTGAAAGACACCTCCCCCCCCTCAAAAACCCAGTAAGTACAGTACTTACTAGTTAAAGGCTAGGCTCCTCAATGAAATCGCTTTAACATGCTAATGCGTTGGTGTAACAGTCCGGGCGTGGCAAGCTTCTAATTTCAACCCGACTACGGCGAAAGGAACCCTTCTTTCATTAGAAGACAATGAACATATTTTAGCCCTGAATGAATTAATAGCAAACATGGTTTACATAAAATACATTTTTCCAAGAAAGTTTAGCCTTTGTCACTAATGAAACCACTAAATAAAGACATAAATATAAAAATCTTAAGATTTTTAAAATACATGACTTTGCTAAAATGTATTTGAAAATAAAAACAACTACAACCGCCAGGGGAGAGAGAGAACAGGGGAGGGATGTTGGTTTTGCATAAGGGCCTATGGAAATTAGGTCTGTTTGGGAATGTGTAGTTACATGTTCTGGCTGTTTGTGAATTATCGTTGTTGAGTTTGGAGTGTTGAGGTTTTGATTTTGTGTAATGCTTTATGTTGAAAATTGAGGTGGATTTTGTTTATGATAAACAGGATAAACTGGGATGGGAGGAATGTTTGGATTTGCATAAGGGGCGGGATTATGATAATTGGAGGACTTTGCGAGAGTAAAATGGTTTGATATATTTGATTTTGTATTGTGGTTGTTATCTATGTTTTTCGTTGGTATTATGTTCATATGGTTGTTTTTGTTGGTTGGTTGTTATTATGGTTATTAATAATACGATTTATAGTTGAAATCTGAGCCTAATTAAAAAGAAAAAACAAGTGATTAGGTTTATGAGCAATCTAATTACTTATTCGTTTAAAACGCTATATAAAATAAAGTTTATTATTAATTTGCTGGACAGAGTGGTGAACATTATTATGCATAAGACAAAGATAACGATCCTGATCAGTTTAGAAATCTGTGTACGCTGTAAGGTTTTTACTTCTTAAACTTTTAAAATACACGTTTTGAATAGAAAGAAATTCCTTCCTGGTACAGTATGTATAGCAAACCAGCACGTCTTTTTTCTCCAATCAGAGGGGTGTCAGATGGTGTCAGCCAATCACCATTCTGAAGCCCTACCATAATCTCTGGTATGGGGAGACCCCAGAATTCTGTCCCATAGTTTAGACAGATGATAGATACTTTTATTGATCCCGTGAGGGAAATAAAGTAAATCATTTTCATTTTAGGAAATTATTAAACGCTCGGTTAAAAGCAAAGGATTTTGTCTGTTATAGTGGACATAAAAACAAGAGTTCGCTGGCATTATATCCTGGAAGACACAGACCGGCGCCAGACCGGTAAAATGCCTGATGAACTAGGGATTGGACAGTTTCCAAGTGCTTGTACAATCGATGGAAATGTTCAAATAAATGTGCAAAAGAAATAAACAAAATAATCATTTATTTCTTTATCATATTGGGTAGCTAATGTCCTCTCTTTGCTAGTTAGTGGCTGTGTTTCTGCGTTGGGTAGCAACGGGTGACTGTTCTCAGGCGGAAGATGTAAACAGCTTAATTTTCGTGTTAAATAATTTTTTTAAATTAAAATTCATTCTATACAGCAATCGCATATTTGGGTACCGTTTCATAAAACTTTCATGCTTAAAATGTTTAGGGAGAAATGGAAGACTGGTGTGTATTTTTTCTTTAAACTACCAAGACCAGCCATACACAGTACAGTTTACATAATACAGTAATGTTTATGTTCCTAAATTAATATCGTTTATGACCTTCAGATGCGTTATGCTCCTCTTCTTTTTATGCTCAGCTACTAAAATTTCCCTTTAGTGGTAAAATATTCAAAACTAAGCGGATTAAAATGTGCACAGTAAAGACATTAAATGATTAAATCTTTGCACTACCAACCAATGCACCACGAGTGCCCCAGTCGGTCATTTTGGCCAGCCAATCACTTGCCCTGCGGTGCCCTACGGTGCCCCGCGTGCCCTACGGTGCCCCGCGGGTTGGTTACTGTACAGCGGGTTTTTACCACTCATTTTGAATGGCTGCATCTGTAGAAGTTGTAACCAAGTTCATTTTATGAAACGGTCTAAATGAATGATATACCAAACGTATGTCCTCTTGATATATGTAACTCTTGATAACTGATCTGTTAGGTTTACATGCATATTCTATGTATTAATGAATGTATCCTCGTGTACTAGTACCTGTGTGTGTGCGTTGTTTGAGTTATATCGCATGGTTGGATTCTAAGGCCATTCTAAGAAATCATTCTGTGATTTACTGCTACAATTAATAATTGTCCCAGTTAATGCCCAAACCCTACAGAACTGGTGCCTCATGAGAGCACACTACATTTATTGGCGTCCCTGGACGGGCTATGTTAAGACTGAAATGAGTCAACCAGGCGGAATAATTCAATATAAAACGCCGCGGGTTTCATACATGACAATACAGGGTGCTGAAAGCCGAAAGGAAAAAAGTTCCCCTTGCTCTTTAAGCAGTGCTTGATTGTTTTGTGATCTTTTGCTATCTACAGGGTTGATTGCATACATGATCTTGTGGTTTTCTGTGGTAAAACTGTGATTTCGTACTTAAAAGTAATACTCTTTAAGTTTAACGATAGTTGTTAAAAGGTCTGAATTCGAGTCGCTATTAAGCACTCTCTCTAGCAGCGACAAGTCTGACCACGACCTCTTCCATATCTCCGTCAGAGAAGCTAGAAGGATAAATCTCCATTCTCTGAGAGAGCTAGTGAAGGACATGGAGAGATTTGACCCCGCAGTGTCAGAGAATAATATCGAGAGTTATATTCAGGACCTCAGGTATACCTTGCAGTACGTGCCAAACGCCACAGAACAGGAGAAAGTGTTTCTGGTCAGGAAAACTATCAGCAGAGCTGTACATGAGTGGATGGCTAGGCAGATGAAAGAAGTCTATAATGATTTTGAGGAGCTGTGTCAAGCACTTATCGAAGAATACAGTGCGTTTATTGACCTGACTGCCGCGATAGCCGCCGCCCTTAACATTAAGCATGAGAGAGCAGAGTCCCCTCGTTAATATTACGAGAGACTTAGACAAACTTATTTTGCAGGGTGAAATAATGAGGGTTGCGAAGAGAACACACATTTCAAGGGTTTATTCATTGCGAATCTCCATCCGTCAGTCAGAAAGATGATTTTAATGCTTACAGATGCACAGACCATGAAAATGACTGATATTAAGAGATTCGTGCAGAAAGCCTGGGAGTATGATGTCCAAAGTAGCTCTGAGCAAAAAGCTGCTAAAGCGACTGTGTTCGCCGTCAGAGCCAGCAGGGTTAATTCCCTCCTGCTCAAAGGAGCACAGGCTCCTGAGCTGGCTAGGCCCCGTTCCAAAGCAGGCACACAGGACTGCACCCAGCGTCCTAAATGCCATAAGAACAACGAGGGAGGGAAAGGGCTAGAAAAGGCTGAACAAAAGGATTCAGTAGCTGCCCACCTGGCCAGGCTTGAACAAGCTTTATTAGGACAGGAACAACCACTCCCCAAGGCTGCCGGAAGCGTGAATGAGCTGATACTCTCTACTGGAGGAGGCGGAGACCCGCCCCTTCTCCCTCCCTCAGTCTATCTGATTAAGCAAAGGTTCCTGCCTGGATGAGGTCAGCCACTCCCAAGTGAGTGCTGACTCCACCCCTGAAGTCACAGAGCAGGCAGTAAAACACAGAGGAAAAGCAAGAAGCTTTTACCTCAAGACTGCCTTGGGAGATGTCTTACCCAGTGAGACATTGATTGACACTGAGGTTGAAAGGTGTTTGATTTCATATGGCAAGCTTAAACGGGTTGAAAAAGAAAAGGGCATGAGACTCAGAGAGGAACCTTTGGTGGATCACCAGAAAGGCAAAGTGTGGAAACAGGTCAAGGCTCCTAAGCCTTCTGTACAGAACGAAAGGGGGACCAAGAGGCAGATTGTGCTCTCACAGTGCCCACCGAACACAGAAGCCTATGTGAAGATTCCTTCTGTTTCCTCTGTACAAGAAATAAAAATATTTTCTTGTTCCCCGAATATACAGGGAAGACGTGCCCCGACCGAGGTCCCAACAGCCTCCCTGCCACAGGAGCGGTGCTCCAAGCAGCCGCCTGATCCACCACCAGGTAAAGCACACCCCTTTTACATCCCTAAAGAGGAGCAAATCTCCCCACCTGGTGATGAAAAGGAGCTTTCCCTGTGCACCCTGGCACCCAAGAGGGGTCAGGACCACCACCCTGCAGTGGTGGAAGGGATCCAGATGGCAGGAGAGCAGGTTGGTGATGTAGCCCTCACCCTTAGCCCTGAGAGGTCCTCTATTAGTGAGGATCTGCTTGAGCAGCTGTCAGACCAACAGGTGCCCCTGGTGCAACATTCACAGGTTAGACAGGAGGTCCAGCTGGACACTGGGACTACCGGGCTGTGGACACACCTGATCCCAGATGCCGATTCCCTCTGCCGTGACCCAGGAACCTGCAGTCAGGTAACATTATTTCTCACAACTACCAGGTAGTGACTGAGACTAACCTGATTGTTCCTGCCTCAACGGCAGGGTTTCCAACACACCCAGTCCCCAGGAAGGGACAGGGAATGAAAGCCGAGCCGGTTTTCTTACAGCCACCAGCTCAGTTTGTCAGTCTGAGTCTGACCAACAGTGGTTCAGCCAGACTGGAGCTGGATGGTCAAGCCACCCGCCTGTTAGTGCAGAACACGGCAAAACGGGGTGTCAGAATCCCCGCCTGCACTGACATGGGCCTGGTGAGTGATAGCAGGTTCAAAGACAGTGAACTAGCTATCCCAGTGTTGGGTCAGCTCCCTGAACCCCTAGCGAGGGAAGGGGGGAGCGAGCAGGTGTCCTACACCTACCCCCAGCCAAAGATTGTAAACATGCCGATAGAGGGATTCCTCAATCAGGAGATGTGCAGGGTGGACCTGAACAGTGAGAATGGGGTAACAATCCCAGATCATTCAGGGGCTCCAGATGACCACTCAGCCGAGGGTCAGGCATGCTCCACCGCTGCACTGCCCCCTGCAGGGTTTCTAGAGCACAGGTATGAACAAATCGAAAAAGCAGATGCCCTGGAAATGGAGGAGCAGCATCAGCAGCTGCATCAGATCTCCCCAGATTTTCCAGGATGTTGGTGCCCAAGATGCCACATGGCATACTGAGAAAGACACCATGTACATGCTGCGCCAGCTTAGAAAGGCAACAGTCACTCAGAAGGAGATGACTGGGATCAGCCACCCCAAAAGACTTTTGGGAGGACTGGTTGCTGCCGCCACTGTTGTGCATTTGCTATTTCTGGTAGGTTTGTTTGCTACTGGCACTCTCACCCTGACTGCCCCAAGAAGGCAGGTGTCAGAGATGCAAGAGGGTAGTGACAGACTGTATCAACAGCAGCAAAAGTTGGAAAGCTTAGGGAAAACCCTACAGGCAACTTCCTATGCAACAGGGTTGAATCTTATCCCCCACCTAGTGGACATGATTGTTGGTGTTATACAGTGCCTTGCGAAAGTATTCGGCCCCCTTGAACTTTTCAACCTTTTGCCACATTTCAGGCTTCAAACATAAATATATAATTTTTTTATTTTATGTGAAGAATCACCAACAAGTGGGACACAATTGTGAAGTGGAACGAAATCTATTGGATTTTTGAAACTTTTTTAACTAATAAAAAAATGAAAAGTGGGGTGTGCAAAATTATTCGGCCCCTTTACTTTCAGTGCAGCAAACTCACTCCAGAAGTTCAGCGAGGATCTCTGAATGATCCAATGTTGTCCTAAATGACTGATGGTGATAAATAGAATCCACCTGTGTGTAATCAAGTCTCTGTATAAATGCACCTGCTCTGTGATAGTCTCAAGGTTCTGTTGAAAGCGCAGAGAGCATCATGAAGACCAAGGAACACACCAGGCAGGTCCGTAATACTGTTGTGGAGAAGTTTAAAGCCGGATTTGGATACAAAAAGATTTCCCAAGCTTCAAACATCCCAAGGAGCACTGTGCAAGCGATCATCTTGAAATGAAAGGAGTATCAGACCACTGCAAATCTACCAAGACCTGGCCGTCCCTCTAAACTTTCAGCTCAGACAAGGAGAAGACTGATCAGAGATGCAGCCAAGAGGCCCATGATCACTCTGGATGAACTGCAGAGAACTACAGCTGAGGTGGGAGAGTCTGTCCATAGGACAACAATCAGTCTTACACTGCACAAATCTGGCCTTTATGGAAGAGTGGCAAGAAGAAAGCCATTTCTCAAAGATATCCATAAAAAGTCTCGTCTAAAGTTTGCCACAAGCCACCTGGGAGACACCCCAAACATGTGGAAGAAGGTGCTCTGGTCAGATGAAACCAAAATCGAACTTTTTGGCCACAATGCAAAACGATATGTTTGGCGTAAAAGCAACACAGCTCATCACCCTCAACACACCCTCCCCACTGTCAAACATGGTGGTGGCAGCATCATGGTTTGGGCCTGCTTTTCTTCAGCAGGGACAGGGAAGATGGTTAAAATTGAGGGGAAGATGGATGCAGCCAAATACAGGACCATTCTGGATGAAAACCTGTTGGAGTCTGCAAAAGACCTGAAACTGGGACGGAGATTTATCTTCCAACAAGACAATGATCCCAAACATACAGCAAAATCTACAAAGGAATGGCTCACAAATAAACGTATCCAGGTGTTTGAATGGCCAAGTCAAAGTCCAGACCTGAATCCAATCGAGAATCTGTGGAAAGAGCTGAAAACTGCTGTTCACAAACGCTCTCCATCCAACCTCACTGAGCTCGAGCTGTTTTGCAAGGAAGAATGGGCAAGAATTTCAGTCTCTCGATGTGCAAAACTGATAGAGACATACCCCAAGCGACTTGCAGCTGTAATCGCAGCAAAAGGTGGCTCTACAAAGTATTAACGCAAGGGGGCCGAATAATTTTGCACGCCCCACTTTTCATTTTTTTATTAGTTAAAAAAGTTTCAAAAATCCAATAGATTTCGTTCCACTTCACAATTGTGTCCCACTTGTTGGTGATTCTTCACATAAAATAAAAAATTTATATCTTTAGGTTTGAAGCCTGAAATGTGGCAAAAGGTTGAAAAGTTCAAGGGGGCCGAATACTTTCGCAAGGCACTGTACAGTGGGTTTATGCTTGTGTAGCGGCAATGCTTGTTAATAAGACAGAATTAAGTGTTGCTGTGCTTTCCCAAATGAGGCCCCATCTCTCTGTTCATCTCTGTGGTGCAGCCACAGAGAAACTATTCATGCAGGCTGATTTAAAGATGTTTTCCTTTGATAAGGGACAGCTCCCAAATGGGGATGCACTTAGCTAAGCCTGGCTATCATGATCAATGGTCATCCATTGGCGCCTATCTGTCTAGGGAGTGCCAGATGGACATCTGGACTGCATTCCTAAGTGTCAGGAGTAAGTGACTCATATCTCACCTTGATCAACCAATCAGGGACTGGTATGGCCGACTAACCCATGTGGAATTCTAATGCCCATGAAACTTTCAGCCAATGAATGAGCTGAAGTTCCTCCAGGTAAAAACAGGCAACACAGAGAGCCTGTAGTGGACTATTCTAAGGAGAATTCTAAAGGAGAATTCTAAAGGAGAATTCTAAAGGAGAATTCCAGGGCAGGACGGCCCAGGAGCAGAAAGCTCCCAAGGGCAGGACATTTTTGGAGTGTGCCTCCTGACCATCCTGAGACTCAGCCCGGACAACCACGGAACGGCCAGTGTGTCCGAGTGCCAGAACTTTCCTCTGTTCTAAGAGTCTAGAGCGGAGGTTGCTAGAGAGTAACCAGAGGATCCACCCGAGGTTAGCACCAGCAGCAAGCCTCGTGAACAGGTCGGAACTGTGGACAGCTGAATCACTATTCAGAACTAGCGCTTCATCAGGAACGAACCGGTCCACTTCCTGACTTGCTGGAACCCACAGTCATCTTTTCTCCTGAGCATAACTTTGCTAGTTAAAGCCAACACTAACTAGCCGGTCAGTGAGCATCTGCAGCGCACCGTCGCAAGCCGCACAGCACAGCTTGGCAGGGAGCCAGAGAGCCCGCAGGAGATCTGAATCTCCAGAGATTGGATGAGTATTCAACTTCAATGCATTACAGCTCAAGAATTCAATTGTTACCCCAACCAGTTGATATCAATTTAATTCCTAAGAGTTATGTACTTGTTTTGAGTATCTAATGTAGAAGTTGTAACCAAGTTCACTTTATGAAACAGTCTAAATTAATGATATACCGAACGTATGTCCTCTTGATATATGTAACTCTTCGTAACTGATTGAATATATACCTTTTGTATTCTGATCACCCTCTCGATAAGATCTGTTAAGTTTACATGCATATTCTATGTATTAATAAATGTATCCTCGTGTATTAGTACCTGTGTGTGTGTGCGTTGTTTGAGTTATATCGCATGGTTGGATTCTAAGGCCATTAAAAGAATTAATTTTGTGATTTACGGCTACAATTAATAATTGTCCCCGTAAATGCCCAAACCCTACAGAACTGGTGCCTCGTGAGAGCACACTACATTGTTTAATTTTAAACACTAAGTTATGAACGCAGACGCAATTGGTGCTTTACACCAATTTTGCAATACTGAGCTCCGCACTTCCTCCCTCTCGGTGCCACCTCCCCCTCTGACGTAGCGCAGTGGGCGGCGCACTGTTTTCAGAGCCTTTGATTGGGGAAAAAAGACATCCTGATCTGTTCTACATACCAGGAAGCACTATTCGAAACGTGTGTTGTTTTTATGAAATTCGTGTGTTTTAAACATTTGATTAAGAAGTAAAAACCTTACAGCGTACACACAGATTCTAAGCTGATCACGAGAAAGAAAAATCACCTGTTTTCCATGCATAAAAAGTGGTTATTAACTATCGAGACCTGTTTTTATAGCTTTTAACGTCGTGCAATGTCTAAGTAGGAACACATCATCATATCTCGTTTTTTATTTATTTTTAAGAATTAAAAAAATCGTTTGCCAACCCTAATTTTAAAAACCTCTAATTGTGAAACTTTTCGCAGCCTTTACATTATACTATATACACAATACTGCTAACAGCTGGAAAATTTCTAGTCTTTACTCAGCAGCTTACTAAAAACAGCACCCATGGTGTTCAAACCGACAGACAGCTTCGCGCTGTGAATGTGTTTTTCTAAGAAAACATTTGTCAGTGCGGGGAAGGTGGACTGTTTTTCATTGGAAGACTTGCCCTGTTCTACTTTGAAAATACCTGTGAAACCGGTTTGTTTACAAACAATGTAGACACAGAGACTCAGACTTTGTGTAGTGAAATTTGGCACAGCCAGCACTCCCGCAGAGAGAGAGAGATGTGAAAACCTTGCAGCGCCAGACGAATGCACAACATTAATGTAGGGCTTTCAGGCTCACGTGATTTGCACCCTACACCCTGCGGTACCACTGTGTATATACGGTACGGACCTGTTGTGATATTTAGAAATCTAAAAAATGTCAATATAATGCCAATAATATTTGCTATTTTTCAAATAAATGTTTATTTGTTAAAAGAAAACTCATGGCGACAGCTGGGTTTGAACACCCGACCTCAGGGTTATAAGTCAGTCACTTAAGCTATCATGCCACCAAGGCAAGTCATGTGACAAGCACTGAAACAGCAATACACATATCAGTGGAAAGTCTTATACTACTGTTTGTGCAACAGTATATGAATATAGTTATTTATAATGTATTTAGATACGCAAATCCATATTATATTCCCTATTAATCCAATTCTAAAAGTATGCTTTTGTTTAATCTGATAACGAGCATATTGGCAGAAAAGGTTAAAACCATCAATTTTCACAAAGTATATAAACATACAGTAATATGGTTAGAAGGAGCACGTAAAAACGTTTCAATATAACCACATGTAAGACTTTGATGCTTAAAATGTTTAGGGAGAAATGGAATACTGGTGTGTATTTTTTCTTTAAACTATTAAGACCATCCATATACAGTACAGTTTATATACAGTAATATGTTTATGTTCCTAAATTAATATATTTTATGAGCACGTGAAAGGCATGGTGCATTGGAGAGTCTTAAAACTTACTTTGTATGATTGGAAACGGATACGTGATCGGATCAACGAAATGCTGTGGTGTTGCTTTTTGTCAATGAAAAAATAGTAAGTATTTTCGTTTACAAAGACGGTTACAAAGAATGTGGACCAGGGTAATACTTTGAGTTTACAGCTTGTCTAAGGTCATTCATTATTAATACTATTAGTAACATCTTCAGTAAAGACTAATGCATAAAATATTTCTACATAATAAAAATATTTATGATAAAGGTGGTAGGTTGTGTACTTTTGTCCAATTGAGCAATCTTGCTTTCATAAAATATACCAATATTTTAATGTATAATGATTAAAATTTTGTAATACACAGTTTAAACTTAAAAGTCTAAAGAGTATCCAACTTAAATTCTTAATTGAATAAAGATTGTCCCTCAGCGGTGATCGGGATTCGAAATCGAGTGTTTTCTGGTGACAGCTCAAATGCTGTATATGAGAGGTTAAACTTTATTAGCTCCACCTGCTGGTTTTACAAGGTGATTCCAGATACTATTAACAATCTAATTTGCATATGGTATGACGCAAAATTTCATTGCGACACGCCCACCACATTGTACTGCAGCATACCCTGCTCGTTTGAATGGCTGCATCTGAAAATGCTGAAGAGCAAGGGGCCCAGTATTGAGCCCTGAGGAACACCAGACTTAACAAGATCAATTTCAGACCTGTACCCATTAAGGGAGACAAAGTGACAGCGATCAGTTAGGTAAGATTTGAACCATTTGAGAGCAGTGTCGGAAACTCCAAACACTGTTTGTGGTTCTGTTGTTTGGAAGCAACAATACTGATAGGTCTACTATAACTTCAGCACTTAACTCAGAGGATTTAAAAATTTGCCTCAAAGAATCAGCACGTAACCTAGGCGTCATATTAGACACAAGGCTCTCAGTTAACTCTCATGTTAAAAGAATATCAAAAACATGCTTCCTAAATTTAAGAAATATTGCAAAACTAAGGCATTTTCTCTCCACTTAAGACACAGAGAACTTAATACATGCTCTGGTATACATCAGGTTAGACAACTGCAATGCCCTACTATCAGAGTCTTTCAACACCTTACAGCAAATTCAGAATGCAGAAGCTAAAATTGTTACTAGAAGCAGAAAGTATGACCATATATCCCCTATACTTAGCTCTCTTCATTGACTTCCTGTCAGGTACAGGGCAGACTTCAAAAACATTTTAATTACTTATAAGGCTTTCAGAGGTCAGGCACCTGTCTATCTAATGGAACTTATTAATGTATACAAGTCGCCCAATTAGATCACAGAATGCAGGTCTTCTTCATATTCCATGCATTAATAAAAAAACAGTTGGTAGTAAAGCCTTTAGTTACAGGGCCCCTAACTTATGGAACAGTCTCCCACCCCTTGTTCGGGATGCCGGGTCAATCTCAGTATTCAAATCCAGAATGAAAACCTATTACTTCAGCTTAGCCTACTCACACCTTACATCATTGGGTGTCTCTGTGTTGGCCCACCAGGTAGACACATCTGCTCTGACCAAACTATCCTATTCTCCTCCCCACATGTCCGGATGGCACCCGGGCTTGGCACCATCTGAGTTGGATGCTGCATCACTGCCATGGATCCAAGAGGGATATCATGGATGAAGCTATCGTTTAGGAGGATTTTGCTGAGATCTGCAAGAGTACTGACATACAGAAGACACGATGGATGTATTAATACCCTTATTTATGTATTCCTTTTTTAAATTGTATAATGTTAGCATGCCCAAAGGGGTTGGGCAGCCAGTTGACTTTGGACCCCTACGTTTTTTTTCTCCTTACTAAGGAGTTTTTGGTTTCTCTCCTTCATTGTCTCTGATCTTTTCTGTTCTGTATTCACAACATGTATGGTCAGTTGCTTTGTTAAGCGCCTTGGGGCAACCTTGTTGTGAAAGGCTGTATATAAAAATAAATTGAACTGAATTTATCTGAATATTCCCATCCATTGGTAAATTAATCTTTTCATTAAGAGATTTAACCCTCTGAGTAGGTATATGGAGCCTGAGGTTCAGATGTACATTCCAATTACCACCACATATTATTGTCCCTTTTGCATTAGCCTCATGTCAAGCATTTTTTATAGAAAAACAAAATCACTACCAGGGAGGCATATACATTAAGCAATGTTAATAATTTACTCTCCACTTTTCCTGACACTAACACAAATCTCCCCTACTTATCTTTTATTTCTGTAAGAATTTCAAACTGACCTTTTTGAGATATCAATATAGCCACCCCTCCCCCCATGACCAGATTTATATAAGGAGAACTATCTCTTTGAAAAATCCCTGTTCTTTAATTTCATTTTAAACAACTTGTCTCCTCTATAACTTCAGTTTACAGACAAATTCCCCCAGAGCCACATTGTCCATGCCCTTGTTGTGTCTAATTTCTAGGGAGTAACCCTATTACAAAAGGGAACAGCGCATTGGAGTTTCAGTGTTTGCTTTCCTGTAATCTGTATAGAACCGTGACATCCCATCAAGGTTTTGTACCAATAAACATAGGGAACTCCACGGACTTCCTTGTTTGAACTAAACCATGCTCCAGCTAGTAATGTACAGTATATCACCTTCTGCAACGCTTCTAGTTTAGCAGGATTTACGCGATAAGCACATTTTTTAATGGGGGTGACAGTAGCCAAGTCTATATCACTGTAGTACACAGGTTTGAGTCGGACTGTCTGTTAATAAAACAGAGCACCCTCCAATAAATTTAACTACCGAATGCCTTCTTTTTCCATTTCAGCTAAATGAGGCAAATACTAAGTAAAATCAGTCAGGATCTTGGAGTTTAATAAGTGAGTGCTTTTGTCTAAAATATTTTGTGTAACAAGTAGTGCTGGGTGATAATTCGATAACGATAATTATCACAATATAATTTTCCTCGATATAATTTTAACAAAAGTTTGATAAATGTTCGGTCTGCAATACTGCGCATGTTGCAGACTGGGCAGCTAACGTAGTATTGTTTACCCACACGGTGATGGCTGACAGGATTGTAGTAAAAGTGGAGAAATGAGCGACACTGAAGCAAATAAAGTGCTGCCAATGACCAGCTCGAAGGACGATGACATCATCGACAGAAAAGGTCATCCAACTTCGGTAATTTGGAGATATTTTGGCTTTGTACGATCAGACATAAAACGGAGCACTTAAAACTTTGCAGTCTGTCTGAGCCATCTTCTATGTGTTTTATCACACTGCAGTATTTAATTTTTCTATTAAGATATTTATTTTGTAAATTTTACTCATGCATATTTTGACACAAAAAAGAATACTCTCTTGAATAATTTCTGCTGTTTGGCAAGTTTTTGTTGTGTTCTTAAAATAAAGAGTTGTTTAATTTACCAATTAACTGTCTGGTTTCTTCAACTTTCACTCAGGAGAAAAAATCTGCCTTTAAACTTGAAAGAAACAATGTCGTGACAATTATCGATATCGACTGATATGAAAATTTTTATCGTGATAATGTTTTTGGCCATATCACCCAGCCCTAGTAACAAGATTGTTGTGTACATTACTAAACAACAGAGTGAATCACTGGCTCACTTAAAGGTGTAACACGCCTATCTTCGCTCTTGTGGTTCGGTTTAAACATATTGATAAGCTGTTCTCCAGTTACTGGCAATTGTAAAAAATAACCCTTCTTCCCTCCTTTGTTTAACTTAAAGAATTCTGTGAAGAAATCCTTAATCACAAAACCATCACTTATAATAATTTATCCAGATACACACAGTCACGCCAGAGCCAATTTTGCCAGAAACAACCTCTCAGTAAGTCTTTGGACTACGCAGTAATGTACATTACAATATAAGGTTTAAAGTTCTGAATTTCAATTTAAACTGTTGGCTGATTACTGGTTGCTGAAATTTGAATTAAGACGAAATATAGATTTTCTCAATTCGGATGTTAACCTGAAAGAGGCACATCACGTTCACAACAAGCTATAATAGTGAACTAATTTGATATATTAGGCTATATAACAAACAAACTGAGTAATGTTCTGATGGGGCTTAGAACTGCCTGTGTAGAGCGCACTACATTACAGTACATAAGCGCTCCATTGTTCATGATCGCTATAAGGACAATAAAAGTTTTTTTTTTAAAAAAAACAAATGTCAAAATGTTTCCAAAACATCCACTTGATATTTTCAGCTGCTTAGCTTCATGATTCATGATGGTGGTATTAAATCAGTACACCTTTTCTTACTACATAGTCTGAAAAAGGATAAAACATTATAACTTTTTTATGAAGTACAGTATATAAACTTTATAATGTTAGAACAAGCATGTTAAACCTTTGATGCATAAAATATTTATTGTATACTATGGAATTTGTCACATATATTACTAAGCTTGACTGTTAACCTTTAAATTTGTATCTGTTCAATCAAGCTAAGCTAATCATAGCTTTATAAGCAAACATTCAGCAACAAAAACATTCTGCTAATTATGTTTGTATTTAACTGATCTGCACACAACAAATTGTATGGTACGTACAAAACAAAGTGCATTTACTTTTTTCAAGCAACTTTTCATCTCAAATATAAAATATCTGTTTTAAATATTCAAACTATACAGTTAAGTAGGTTAAATGAAGCTAAATATCACCATACAAATTTATTATTTTAATAATTTAAAAAACACTATTTCAGTTAGTAAAGTTAAATTAAATAAACTTACCTGTGACCTTCAAGTCCTATATTTCCAACAAAATCATACAGATGCCGATTTGGATTTTCACATTCCATGCGACCAGAGAGCCGTGTTAAACTGTCAATGTCTCTTATTTCTGTTGTGATCTGCAAGCCCTGCAACATGTTAATAGGGAAAGCTTATGAGAAACATTCATAGAAAAATTTGGCAGTTGGCACCATCGAAAGAAGTGTAAACAAAATGTTGAAAAAGGAAAGACAAATTAGGTATGCTTGCACAATTCCTATGTTTGCTTCCACAATGCTGTTTGCACTGCAAATATATGATTCTTACTAGAAACAAGACAGCTAAAACATAGTTGGTGTTACATCAATAAGCTGTCCCATCAGCTAACACTATCATCGTGAATGTTTTTACTAATGTTTTTACTTGCAATGAACCAGGAATAACACTTGTAGATGCAGCCATTCACAATGGGTATCTCACCTTATTGCCACTGTGAGTTAGATACAGTATACTGCATTATGACTTGGCCTGCCAAATCATACTGCCCAATGGCCAAAAAAGATTGCAGTGCTCATTGAACCTTAACACCCTCAGTAATCTAAACACAACACCAACTGGAAACTGAAAATATCAATTTAATTAAAATGCTTTTGCATTCATTTAAATGCATCTTTACTTATTCATGGCACAATTTGTCTTAATGTTTTAAGTTACTTTATTAGACTTGATACTATCCAATCAAACATTTTAGTACAAATTAGAGCAAAAGAACTTCAGAGACTTAACTTAGTGGCTGCCCAACTCACTGAAGCTTTTCACACTCTTGTTTGAAACTACTGTACATCACTTTTTGTATTGGACATTTACTGTATGAGATATAAACTGAGAACAGATTTTTATTAAAATTAATCAGATATCGACAATGCATTATGTTGAATGAACTGGGTTTAAAAAGCCAGCAAAATGTCCTAATGTGGGGCACAGCACTAAAGCAACAAGTGGGTGGGAAGGAGAATACGTGTGACATACAGTATAAACGTACATGTCATTATTTTTATCAGAGCTTAAGTAATGCTTAATTAAATAGTATAATTTAACTTTACAGTATAAAAGTTTTACAGTATAGAGTATAAAAAATTACAGTATAAAATGTTTGAGTCTAACAAAGCCAAGATAGCTTCCTATTATGAATAAAGACGATTTCAGTTATGTATAAATAATCTAAATGATTATGTATAAATCATTTAGATTGTATGATTAGTATTAAGCCAAATTATGAACTATTGGAATACTAATGGTGTTAGGAATTGAATCCAGGCTACCAAGTGAAAACTACAAAGTATTTAATTTTCTATTACACAGCAAAGTAGCATTATATATATACAAATATATACAAAAAACTTAAATTGCTGACATTATAATTGCTTACAGAGCACAGAAAAATGACCATCTTAGACTTATGAAACAAGCAACACAAAATGATTGTAAATGAAACCACACTGCTAAGTAAGCAATTAGTGGTTGTTTTTATACTTAGTGACCCTTACAAAAAAAGCTACAGTATACATCCTCATGAGTCAGGGACATTTTAAGAGCAGAGTTTACCAGTCAAGCTGTCCAATTAAGCAACTGCAATAATGATATGTTTTTGTCTACTTGTCAGTGTTGTGGGAATTTAAATCAGACTAAAATAGCATTTCTATGAATGTCACCAGAAGAAGATGTCAGATTTTCCTACACAGATTAATATGCATATTTCCTCCGTGCATTATATAGATCCAAAAGTCTTATTAGTATATTAGACACAATAAAGTAGAACATAAAATGATCAGGATGAAAAAATACTCACTTGTCGAATTTTAAGGTTTGTTTCTCCATCCAAGTTGGATGTTTCGATGTAGCACATTGCTTGAGGTTCACTGATTAAAAAAAAAAAGAAATTATCTATATCTATCCTGTGCAACTATAATGAAGTGGTTGTTAGGGACAAGTTCAATATTTCTTAATAATTTGAAAAAAATTATGATTACTGCTTCATCAATCATGAAAATCTCTCAACAATGATTTATATTTATATTCCAAGTCTCTAAAGATATTAAGGAAATAAGTATAATACTGTGATAATGTTTGTCAAAAATGTAAAAAGTTTTTAGCTTTATATCATTTTTGCCTAACAGAATTATTAATTAATCTAGAATGATACTAAGATCTTTAAAGAATGTTGATGAAACAAGAATTCAGAAAAGACCACTAAAACCACAGATAATCATAACCAGAAATGGAAGAAGAATCATATAACCAAAACAAATATAACATGTAGAGCTAATGCAATGAAGCATGTTGATACATTTTTGTTCATCATTCAATTATTCTGAAATCCTATTTGGTCATTTTAAATCAGAAATAGGAGAGGACAAAAATGATTATCTTGAACATCTATAATGATCTAACAGCACTATCTACAGTACATTTAAAATGTAATTTTTAGTTTCTAACAATAAAAAATATATACATAAACAATGAGTTTGTGCGTTATAGCAATAAAAGAAAACAGTCTGAGCAAGACATAGCATAAGGGGAAACAACTTGTTATCCCTTGAAAAATGTACTCAGGGATTGTAGTTCTTTAAAGAGTATGAGTATGAGCAAGAGGCAGCCCAGTTAATTAAAAGAGGAAGGCAAGAGGCAGAAAATGAAAATACTGTGTGACTAAATAAAACAGTAAAATAAAACAGCCTTTCTATAAAAGTAATGATTAGTAAAGTAGCATTAGCTTTAGTTTAGTGCAGTTAGGGCTTATACAAACAAGCAGTGTCACAACATGCAGTTTAACACAACATTGAGGAACACTACAGTCAGCAACAGCAGTTCATGCATGCAACATCCAGTAAGACAGTGGGTCCTCTATACAACTGTACAAAAACCCACATTTCACTATAGTTTATACACAAAAAACCTCAACCTCTTAAAGTGTTAAAATTTAAAAAACTAGAATTTCTATGTATTACAATGTATTTTGTGTAGTGCCTTATGGAAAATGTCTTTCAAATTTCAAAACTCAAACTATTTTGATATTCTAATTAATAACAATCATTTGTAGCTTAAACATTTTTCTTGATTTGATTTATAGGGTTTGTGTGTAAATAGACTTTATGTGCATTCAAGGCTTCAAATACATAAATCTACAATAAAAACGTTTGATTTCACAAAAATTTAAAGGTCACTGTCCATCACTTTAAAATGCCAAAATTATGACCAAAAAATGAGTGTAAGGGTTCAGGATGTGGGTGCAGGGATAATAACTTTTTTGACCCAGCTTCAGCTGCAGCTGGTGTTTGGGATTGCCATGGAATAAGCTATATAGTAACAAGTATAAGCGAAATCAACAACAAACCTGTTACTTTGAGTCGT
The DNA here is from genome assembly GCF_040954835.1 of Lepisosteus oculatus. Classification (NCBI taxonomy): domain Eukaryota; kingdom Metazoa; phylum Chordata; class Actinopteri; order Semionotiformes; family Lepisosteidae; genus Lepisosteus; species Lepisosteus oculatus. Next base: position 53,305,833 of record NC_090696.1, read on the forward strand.
TTCTATATTCACAGTATGCTATTGAGTAAACATGGAATGTTGAAAAGTGTTTTTTTATTGCTATAGCCTTTACTTTCACCTCTGTTTATAATCAGCTGGAAACATAAAAATGCATTGCTACAGTAGATAAATGATTAGCTAAAAAGGGAGACCTATAATTATTTGCTTTATGTGTTTAATAGTCTTTCCATTACTGTTAAATAATGTATTACACAGGCCTAAAATTGTTCTGAATTGAATGTCATTTATGCAATTAATTTCCTAATGGCATTTAAAACATTCTATGAAAGTACCTGAGGACCCACTGGTTTATTGTGTCCTAGGTGACCACTTATTTCTGACCTGGACGAAAGGATGACGAGATCAGCTGGGAGATGTTCCCCATTGGTCACTTTGACTATCTCCCCCACTGTCACCTAAGTTATATCCCAGCAAGTGAAGGATCAGAACACAACATGAAGGTGGGGTTTAAAAAAACAAGAGTTTGGAAAAGGGGAGAAGAAAGGGAGGGAGGGGAAGGAGTAAATGAACAACAAACAGAAGAAATGAAAACTTGATTACATAGGAAAAGAACATACAATGTTAAAGGCTTCTTTGCAGAGTTGTTTTTTTTTTCAACACCCATTTCAAACAGGTCATGCAAGCTTTAAACAAAATATTGGACTAATCGTACAGCACCTCGAGCAACTACAGCTTTACTAAAAACTAAAGAAGGTATAAAAGCAAAAGGTGCAGAGAAGCACCCAAAATCAGAAGAATAGTTCTAACAGGCAGAGTTATAAAAGCACAATTTACATATTTAGAAATTTACATATACTTTGTAGTTCAGAAACAAATCTTGGACGTAAATCCAGCTCAATAGCCAAGGTAACAATAATGTTATCTCACAGTTTTTGATACTTCCTAAATTAATTTTAAATGCTAACAAGCATGTATAATGCAAATAACGTATGACGTTTTGCAAAAGCATACAAATATTGTATTTTCAGATCAGAAAGCTGTCATCAGAAAACTAGCTACTCTATGGCAAGACCTGATCCTAAAATGGATTTTGAAAAGAGAAGGAAAACAAAAACATTATCAGAATTAATGAAGTAATGTTCTCTGCCAAGGGAATGACAATTCCATTAAGACAAAAAAAAGTGCATACATATTAAACAACACATATACCATATCTATTGAATGTATTTTTTTAAACTAGAAGAATATGACACATTTTGAATCTAGTATTTTGCTCAAATTAAATTTAAAGTCCCTTCTACATAGATGCAGTTGTTTTTGCCTCTTTAGTCATCAGTTCCTTGGAGCATTAACAGAAATAGTGCAGGTGTAGAGAAATGAAGCTCTACACTCTCACTGTAATAAGGTCCTTCTCTACCTTGATGACAGAAGTATTGTATCAGCAGGTATGAACTCTTTGCCATTTATGTTAACTATATCTCCAACTTCTACCTGAAAGAGACAAACTAGTTATTGGTTAACATTACATTCTAAAATAGGAAAAACTTTACAAAGTGTCCATTGCTGGGAAACAATTCTGCAATACTTTCAAGTTAATATTATAAACATACTTGAATGGCAGCAGAGTTATTATTTTATTTCTCCCTTCAATGTGTGCATGGTTTGCATTTTTGTTGACCTTACTGAATAGTTTAAAGATACCTTTAACGTTTTATCTTTTGGCATCAAGCAAGGTCATACAAAAATAATTATTTTCTGCATTGAACGAGTTACGAATTCATATGCATTATTCAGAGCCCATTGTGGTACTACACTGTGTACAATTACACAGCATCTGGAACTGCTGTATTTTAATTTTTTTTTTCCACACTGTCAGTGTTTTGCACAAACAAAATTAACTGAATTACATAAACAGATTATTTGCTTCAGTTAGACCCATAAATGAAAAATATAATGTCTGAAAACTGTTACTCAGGTGTCATTGATTTGCAGTAGTTTAGAGCTCAGACACAGAGCCATATATTACAACCAAAACCCACTTACATACGTCCAAAATTACTCTACCAAGCATACTCCCAAAATATGAAGGTAGATATCACATACACCATGATTACATCTATGACAGAGAGAGCCGAGAGCTATTTTTGTATAGAACCACCACTATGGTATTGCCATATCACTCGCATTTTCTATACCATATAAAGTTACCTGGAAGGGTCTTAATTATAAACATGAGAACATCATCTAACGAGAAGAGACTAGACCCTTCCCACTGACAGTTGAAACAGTTAACTGCTGGTTGAGAGGTTAAAACAGAGCCCATTGCAAAACAGGAAAATCCAGGAGTGAGCGACCTCCATCAGATCCTCCACGAGGTCTTAAATAACCTAAAAGGAAAAGGCCGATAACAATATCCAGGCTTTGGACTGTTGTAAGGTTGTCAACTGAACTTCTGGCAGCTCACCCTTCCAAATGAAACTGCTTAGAATAAAGTGATTTTTTCTAGGTATTGACATATGAGTCATGGGGTACACATGGGGATCATGACAAACAAAAAGAAACAAGGAAGAATATTCATTTTTTAAAATAAATCCTAACATTTAGTTTAACCTATAGACCCTATTTACCACTTAATCAAGCCTACTTTAGTTTTATTCAGGACATCAAGCATCTCTTTATAAAGATACAAAATATCAGAGAAACTTTTAACATTACAGACTCCTCGGTAGGCAAATCCAGCTAAATGTATGTATTTGCTTTCCATGCTACACTTTTCATTACCAAAAACAACTATTTTAATAATTTCTCAAAATATTGCAAATGTGATTTCCAATGTCCTCTAAACACAACCATTAAGTTTGTTTTCACTGCTGTGAAACTACTTTGTAATAAACAAATTAATGCTGACAACAGCACTTGTTGGGGCAGAAACTGCACAATTATTGAATAACATATTTTTACCAACAAATTGAAAACACACCATGAACTATTTATCAAAAAACACAAGACAACCTGAGCTTTTCAAAATTGTGTTTCATAATTAAATACATCAGCTTAAACCAAATTAACCTTTTTTCATAGGAATATTTGTCTTGCATTTCAGAGAAGCACTAAATTATATTGATAATTTATCAGATATCCAGAAAAACTCAAAAGCAAAAATCCATAAAGAACGTAAAGAAAAAAAGTATTTTGCTTTTATTTCACTGTGGAAATTTGTAAGTTCATAAAAACAATTCAATCTACAACAAAGATAGAGCTGCTAAAGCTCCTCTATACGTTCAATAGAAATAGCTACAGAAAAAGCTCATCTAATACAGATGCAGCCATTCAAAATGCACGGTACATCCACGTACCATGCGAAATTACCCACAGTTCACTGCGTTGCACCACAGTATGTGATTAGGCTGGCCAAAATAACCGACAGGGGCACTTGTGGTGCATTGGTTGTTAGTGAAACAATTTAATCATTTAATCTCTTTACTGTGCATGTTTTAATCTTGCTTTAAGCTTTAAGCTTGTTGAGAACATGATGTGCCTCTTGCAGGTTTACATACGAATTAAGAAATCTATATTTTGTCTTAATTCAAATTTCAGCAACCAGTAATCTGCCAAAAATGTACATTTCAATTTAAAACATAAAAACTGTAATTGTACTGTACAGTACTGCGCAGTCCAAAGAACGTTTCTGACAGCATTGGCTCTGGTGTGAGTTTGTGTATTGGGATGAATTATTAAAAGTGATGTTTCATGATTAAGGATTTCTTCACAGAATTCTTTAAGTTAAACAAAGGAGGGAAGAAGGGTTATTTTTACAAATGCCAGTAACCAGAGAACAGCTTATCAATATGTTGAAACCATACCATGATATTGAAGAAGTGTTACACCTTAAAGTGAGCCAACGACAGATGTTTACTATGTTGTGATGATGTTGTGTGGCCTGGCAGGAGTTTTTCTGTAAACTTTCTGTAAACTTCAGTTAAACTGAAGAGTTATCAGCAGTTGATTTTATCAGCAGTTGATTCTCTTAAAAAAGAGCAGTGGCTCTGTGGCTAAGGATCTACGCCTGTGGAAGACTGCGGGTTCAAATCCCACGGCTGACAGAGGAATCCTACCCCGTTGGGCCCGTGACCAAGGCCCTTAACCCCAACTGCCCCAGGGGCGCTGTACAATGGCTGACCCTGCGCTCTAACCTCAAGTTTCCCTTCCTGTCTGTGTGTCTGTGTCTCATGGAGAGCAAGCTGGGGTATGCGAAAAGATGAATTCCTAATGCAAGAAATTGTATATGGCTAATAAAGTGATATTATTAGATCTTATCTTATTTTATGGTTATACATTGTGTATTGCCTCTTTTAATATATGTAAAAACATTCTAATTTAAATGCAATATGGAATATATTATTAATAATATGAATAATGAATGACCATGCACAAGCTGTAAACCGAAGAGTTATAGAGAAGACACAATGAGTCTTTTCAGCTGGGAATTAACCTTTAGAACGATCCTTTTGGCTCTATTTTGTACATAGCCAGATGTGTAAAAATAGTTTGTTAAAGTTTGTTGAGAACGCGATGTGCCAGGTCAGGTCTAAATCTGCTTTAAGAAAATCTATATTTTGTCTTAATACACATTTCAGCAATGAGAAATTTAACTTTAAATTTTTATTAAAAAAAAGATTTCACACATACTGTACCACAGTGGCTATGAAACCATACGGGATTATACTGTATATACAAGTAGTCCACGACTTCCGACCACTCGCACTTAGGACGGCTGTCCCTTAATCGTATTACTGTACAGTACTGTATATTATTTTAGTGTCCCAGCATTTGGTTGTACAGTATAACATTGATTACATCATCAGCCTGCATGACAAAGTGCTGCCGCATGTTACTGTTTGGATGGTTAGCAAGCAAATGGCTAGCTAGCAAAAAAGTGTTCTGGTGGTGCCGTTAGGAAAAAATGAAAGAGAAAGACAAGAGATTTATAAATTAAAGGGAACATAATAGTGTAGCATTAAAATGGAAAACCGGTATCGACAATCGATACCAACAATATCCAACGACAAGGAAACAAGGAAAAAATTCATAAAGCAGTGAAAGGATCGCCGCCTATGAAAGCTACAAGGTCCTATTCATGAAATGGATAAATTATTAGTGACTTGGATGGAAGATCAGATCCAAAAGTGTATGCCTTTAAGCCTTCTAGCCATACAGGCTAAAGTAAAATTAGTGAAAAAATATAACATAGCAGTACTGAACAACATGCATATATTCGACATTAATTATTTACATGATCGAGATTTCCAACTTTGGAGGAAATCAATTTACGACAGGGTCGTCGGAACCTAACCCCATCGTAAATTGAGCAGTACCAGTACAGTGTATTTATACAGTATACAAACTCACTACCATTCATTGCCGTGTGCACTATTGTTTCAGTTCAGCAGGAGGTGAGACCCGGCGGGGGGGGGGGGGGGGGGTATTTTTATTATACTTTGAATGAGTCCCTGAAGCATATTGTCCAAGTTTCAGAATTATAAAAAATAAATGTTTGATGAGTTTGCACGAGAGAAAAAGGTACATTGTGCAGTTCATGCAAAGTAAATGAATTTAACAAACAGCTAATATTGCTTAAAGAATTTAAAATCTATCTGACTGACATTGTAGCTCTCATGTAATTGAGCAGAAAGTCACCTTGCTCTTACAAATGCTCTGTTAAACTTTGCTCTGTTAACACCCTGCACCCTTTTGAATGGATTTGTATCACCTTTATCACCTTTGTCTGTCCGGGGCATAGGGATTGTATCCCTTTCTCAGTTTAACATCTGATTCTTCCCCAGTAATCTGAGAGACTAAAACCCTCTATCGATAAAAAATGAGTGGGGCATTTCATGGTATACCCCGGTGGGCGTGTTGCATCAAAACGCAGTATCACGCAGTATCACACGGTGTATCGCATCATTTGACGTCATACCGGAAAGTATCCGGAATCACCTTGTAAAAACTGCCAGGAGGAGCCAATAAAGCTTAACCTCTCATATCCAGCATTTGAATTTTTAAATTTAAACTGTGTATTACAGCATGTTAATGATCAGTCATAAAAAGTTGGTATATTTTATGAAAGCAAGATTGCTCAGTTGGGCAAAAGTACACAACCTATCTTTATCATAAATATTTTAATGATGCAAAAATATTTTATGCATCAAAGCCTTTACCGAAGATATTACTAATAGTATTAATAATGAATGACCTTGGACAAGCTGTGAACTCAAAGTATTACGCTGGTCCACATTATTTGTAACCGTCATTTTAAATGAAAATACTTTATTTTTTCATCGACAAAAAGTAACAACACAGCATTCCGTTGATCTAACTAACAAGGACGGGACATTAGCTAGCCAATATGATAAAGGAATAAATTACTTTTTTTGTTTATTTCTTTAGCACATTTATTTGAACATTTCCATCGATTGTACAAGCACTGAAAAACTGTCCAATCCCTAGTTCGTCTGGCATTTTCTTTTAGTATAACAGACACAAAAACTCCCTTGCTTTTAACAGAGCGTTTCGTAATTTCTAACAACAAAAATTATTTAAACTGCGTTGCTTATCATTCAACCAGAGCTCAAAATATCACAAGGATCCTCAAGAGCACAACAAAGACTGTTTTAAAAGATACTTGTACCAGATACAAGAGAATCCAAACTTTTTTTATGTACGTCTTTAAAATTTATCTTTTGACTTTAAAAGTCAAATTTCAGGGGCGTCCGTATACCAAAGATTATGGTACCGCTTCAGAAGGGTGTCAGCCAGTCAGATTCCAGGACTGGAATTGTCTGTTTTATAATCGATAATATGTAAGCACGTATCTAAATAAATTAATCATGATATTAATTTAAGGATCTAAATTTCCAAATCTATGTATCTATATAGCTGGTAGTATTACTGTATTTCACTTTCTTTATAAACACGTTTTGTTAACTCTCGAATAGCAGGTGGATTCTATTTTTTGGTCTGTTATGGTCTGTAGCTCAAATCCTGCTTAACTAAAAATTAGATGCGAGAAGAGTATTATTGGACAATGTTGTGAGGCTCTGGCGGAATTTCTCTGTAAACTGAACAGTTATAGAGGTGACAGGTTGTGTATCGCTTCTTTTGACACTTGTAAAAAAAAAAACATTCCAATGTTAATTCGACTCGGAAGATAATGTGGTGTATTGTTCGTTAGTGAAAAGATTTAATAATTTAATCTCTTTACTGTGCACATTTTAATCCGCTTAGTATTGAATACTTATATGGAATTTTACAACTAAAGGGAAATTTTTATGTAAACTGTATGTTGCTGTTATTGTTATTTTAAAGAAAAAAGACTCAATTACTCCTAAAGTATATTGACATTTTTTATATTTCAAAATAACACATGTTCGTACTGTATGTACAGTACACAGCGGTACCGCAGGTTGAACTGTAGGGCGGAAATCCACCCGAACCCAAAAGCTCAACATATTAATGTGCATCCGCCCGACGCTGCGCGGTTTTCATCACTCTCTGCGGGAGTAGTTTTTAATTCAGTTTGAATTATAACTGTACGTACTGTCTTCGTAGTTGGCCAGGGCTTTAAAGAGAGGGCGCGTCAAAATGTTTCGGTCCCGTCGTCTGCGCTTTAAAGGTACCCCTGTCGTGGAAGAATTTGACCTCGGAACGTTCACCCAGTGTAATTATTGTATTTCATTGCACTTTGAAAGACTGTCTTTAAATCAATTGTTGTCAGAATATCCCCACCTCCAAACAAGAACAAAATTGCAACAATTTTATTAACTGGCTGTTTCAGTAACCTAAAGTATATATCTTAAGTAATAATTTAACAATATATGTAAATGTTTTAAGATATGTTTATGTTGTGAATGTCTGTAGATTGTATTTTATTTTTAGTTTTTGTTTTGTTTCAAATGGCCTTGCAGATCAGATACTGTATCAAGGAACAAAACAATTATCGCACCCGGCTCCTCAATGGAATCGCTTTAACATGCTAATGCGTTGGTGTAACACTCTGTGTCTACAGTACATTGTGAACAAACCGGTTTCACAGGTATTTTCAACCCCCAACCAATGTTGTTTCATCGGTTGTTAAGCTGCAAAGCGCTTTGAGGAGCCACCTTTAAAGGTGCTATATAAAATAAAGTTTATTATTATTATTAATATTGATCATATTTTTCCTCCCAGAACTTGTAAATTGTTGTTGTTATTGTTGTTGTTATCCTTTAAAGCGCTTTGAGAAGCATACTGTCCAGCTTGTCAGGTGCAATCTCTTGTAAAATAATAAGTAGAGCTTTGGGCTTATTAGTGCTCCATTTACAGCAACTCCATGTAAATACATTTTGTCTCCAAATCCACCACCACTTGTATAAATCATAGCCCTGCTTTTTTTTTAAAGCCACCTTTAAAGGCGCTATATAAAATAAGGTTTATTATTATTATTAATATTGATGATATTCTTCCTCCCATCCTCCCAGGACTTGTAAAATTGTTGTTGTTATTGCTGTAATCCTGTAAAGCGCTTTGAGAAGCATACTGTCCAGCATATTGTTTTTCATTGCACTTTGACAGATCGTCTTATAATCACTTGTTGTTAGAATATCCCCAAGGTGAAAGTGGGAAGCTGATTTTTTAAACATTATAAAGAAAATTAAAAAAGGAAACAATTACATGTCCCTGCCTAACCTAGGCACTGCATGACTTTAAAAGCTATAAAAACGTTTTTAGATAGTTAAACAGCACTTATTATGCACGAAAAGTAGCTGATTTCTCTTCCTCATGATCAGCTTAGAATCTTTGTGAACACTTAAAACCAGGAATTTAACCAGGAATTACTTGGCTAAAGCTGCATCAGTGACTACTAAGAATGTGTATTGATGAAGAGCGAAATTACTGCCCACTTCCCTTCCCCCTACTGCGAGGTGATAATGCGCTAGCTGGTCAGAAAACATCCCTCCTTTCCTGGACGTGGTCTGGAGGTTCATTCATTTATCTTATTACTTAAAGACCTGCTGATCTGCTTCAAACCACAGGGAGAGGGGAGAATTTGATTTTTTTGAATACAGAATACATGTTGCATTAAAAAAATTAAAGTGTTTTAAACGTTTAATTAAAAAGTAAGCAAAAAACTTACAGCGTACAGAAAAATTCTAAGATGATCACGAGCAAGGAAAATCACCCATTTGTTGTGCATAAAGTGTTTTTAACTATCTAAACCCATTTTTTATGGCTTTTAAAGTCATGCAACGTATATTTTTAAGCAGGGCACATGTTATTGTTTCTTATTTTTGATTTTCTTTAAAAATTAAAAGAATCAGTTGATATTATGTTACATCTCTGAACTGGCTTCATTACTCTGCTCTCCCCCCCACTAATAGCTGATGTGTGGTGAGCGTTCTGGCGCACTATGGCTGCCGTCGCATCATCCAGGTGGATGCTACACATTGGTGGTGGTGGAGGGGAGTCCCCATTACCTGTAAAGCGCTTTGAGTGGAGTGTCCAGAAAAGCGCTATATAAATGTAAGCAATTATTATTATAATTATTATTATTTTTTATGTTTTTGACTTCAGAAATTCTACAACTATTACATAAAAATGTAGCATAATGCATTCTTGTGTTATGAACTCACTCTCACCTGGGAACCTGTTTTATTCAAAGTAAGGTTTCTAAGGTTTCAGGTACTAGATATCGTTTAAAGAAAAGGTGTAAAAATGCTTTAAAGTTATTGACATCTGAAATATCCTGTCTCATAAATAGGCATTTTAATAAGAAAGTAAAGGTTATGAAAACAAATAACTTTAAGTTTGAAATTATTATTTATTATTAATACATTAATACTGTTAATAATGCTCAGATACATTATTATATTTTCAGTGGTCTTTTAATACCACTTTGATATTGTCGATTATAATTATAATATATACGATTTTGTTTTAAGTCTTGCTGTAAAGGCTTGTCTTAACCTGCCCCACTGAATAAAGTGTTTTGAATTTAACTGAATTAAACTGGTTGAACTAGTTTTTATTCCCACTGTTGACAGTATTCATGTTTGCTCATTCACGTTTTTATTTCATTATTAATACCACTTAACATTGAATACAGATGCAGCCATTCAAAATGCGCGATACAAATCTGTACCGCACGCAACTATTCACGTTATACCGTGGTATGTGATGGGCTGGCCAAAATGACCAACAGGGGCACTCGTGGTGCATTGGTCGGTAGTGAAAATATTTAATCATTTAATCTCTTTACTGTGCATGTTTTAATCCGCTTAGTATTGAATATTTTTTTAGAATTTTACAACTAAAGGGAAATTTTAGTAGCTGAGCATAAAAAGAAGAGGAGCATAATGTGTCTGATGATCATAAACGATATTAATTTAGGAACATAAACATATTATGTAATGATAACATATTATGAAACGTTTTTACATGCCCCTTCTGACCATATTAAGTTTATATACTTTGTGAAAAGTAATAATGTTTTAACCTTTTCTGTGAATACACTGGTTATTGGAGTTAACAAAAGCATACTTTTAGAATTTGATTAATAGGAAATATAATACGGAATTGCGTATCTAAAGAAATTAATGAAGATATAATTATATTCATGTACTATAGCTCAAACAGTAGTATAAGACACTTTCTATGGATATGTATATTTCAGTTTCACTACTCCCCACATGATTGCGTCTGTGGCGTGATGGCTTAAGCATGAGCATTTTAAGCCTGAGGTCTGTGGGTCAAGCCTTGCTGTCACCATCAGTTTTCTTTTAACAAATAAACATTTCTTTGAAAAACTAAAATAGCAAATATTGACTATATTGACATTTTTTATATTTCTAAATATCACAACATGTTTGAAGCTAAGTCATTTATTAATAACAACGAATAATTTCAAACTGCCACTGATATTATTACTGACAATAAATATTATAATACTACAGTATATTGTCATTACAAAAGGATGTAATGTCGGCCATACCGCATACTCATTACTGAAGCTAGCCTTTAGCCTTTGTCACTAATGTAACCACTAAATAAAGACATAAATATAGAAATCCCTACATTACAAACTGTATATGGCTAGTATTGGTATTTTAAAGAAAAAATACACACCAGTATTCCACTTTCTTCCTAAACATGTTAAGCATCGAAGTCTTACATGAAGTTATTTTGGGAACATTTTTACATGCTCCTTTTGACCATATTAAGGAAGCACCCCCCATCCCAGTGTATTGCCTGTCTAATGGTGCAGTATTCCAAAAATTATAAAACATTACAGAAAAGATTCACAAACCAACACAACGTTGTGAAAGGTCAGAGGGCCTGTCTAGAGTGGTTGCAGCACTGAGTATTGTGGTTTGAAAGCTACTGAGTCATTTGGGGATTGCGACCCCCTATCCCTGTGTATTGCCTGTCCAATGGTGCTATCTTTCAAAATAATAAAACATTATGGAAGGGACTCACATTCAAAATCATGATGATGAAAGATAAGCGGGCCTCCTTAGTATGTAAAACACTTGGCTGCAGTATTTTGAATGTTGTGCTAGAAAAGCTATTGACTCATGAATAGCATCACACTATCCCCATGTACAGCCTCTCTATGATGCCATATTGAAAAAATCATACAAAAATAAAAAAAAAAGTTTCACAACCCAAAGCAAGGTTGTATATGGTGAGGGGGGCTGTCTGGTGTGTAAAACACTTGGTTGCAACATTGTGAATGTTATGCTTAAGTAAGTAATTGAGTAATTAGGAAAACCCCCTATTCCAGTGTATTACCTGTAGTGTTATCTTCAGAAAATCATAAAAAAATAAAGAACAGTTTCACAACCCAAAACAAAGCTAGAAAAGGTCAGAGAACCTGTCAAGTGTGTGAAACACTTAGTTGCAGCACTGTGGGTGTTGTGCTTAAAAAGCTATTGAGTCATGAAAAAGACCCCACTATCCCAGTGTATTGCATGTCTAATGGTGCAATATTGAAAAAATCAGAAAAAAAACTAAAAGAGGTTTCACAGCACAAAGCACGGCTTGGAAAGGTCAGAGGACCTGCTTAGTGTGTAAAACACTTACTTTTAATGCTTAATGGTTTAAATGCTATTTGCTTGTGAACAGCACACATCCCAATGCATAGTGCCACATTAAATAAAAGCACGAGAATAAGAGATTCACAACACAAAGCTGTGTCAGTCTTCTGTGTAAAAAATCTGTTCGAACATCATGGGTGCTGTTTTTAATAAAAGAATAGGAATTTTCCTGCTGTCAGGAGTATTGTGTAATTAACTGAATGAAAACAGGACATAAAGAAAGGGTTTCAGAAATCAATGTTATTCCCGTGCTTACAGTCTGAGTAATTGGGAGACTGTGCTGTTCTGCTTTCTATGGTGATATACGGATTTTTCGCACAAAGCAGTATTGAGCAGTATTTCTCGTGTTGTGAACTTGTGTACACATCGGTCCCCCAGGGTTCCAGTTAGTGCGTAATTATGCATCGATGAAAAATTTTACAAAAAGAGAATTAGCTCACTGTTAGTTGTGGTCTTTAAAATGCATTTGGTTTGAAGGATTTCTGTGTTTCCTTTGCGAAGATATGAACAAAAGAATATTCAAGCGTGGTAAAAAATATGGCTTAAAAACGACATACTTAAGGCTGTGAAAACAGTCAAAATGTACTTTGTACACACAGCAAGTGTTTTCGTAACTCTAGGAGGTTTCGTGAAAAAGCTACCTGCGTGCCAAAATCATTTTCGAACTTCAAGCTAATTTTATTTAGCTTCAAAGACTTCCTTCTTTGAACTCAACTGTGCTTCAGTAAATAATATACAGTTTATCACCTACTGCAATGCTTCTAGTTTAACAGGATTTGTGCAATAAGCACATTGTTTAATGGGGATGACATTACCCACATCTATTGTATATCACTGTACAACACGGTTTTAAGTTGGAGTATCTGTTAATAAAACAGGGCGCCTTCCAATACATATAACTCCTGCATGATTTCTTTATCCGTGTCACGCCCTCTGCAGCCAGAGGGCACTCCTTCTCTGTCCTGTCCCTAGTTTCCGGTCTGCTGTCCTTCCTGTCCCTCTCTTCCTTGGGCTATATATTTCCGGGTCTTGCACTCTGTCCTCGCTCAGCATTGACATCGGATGTCCTGAGACCTGCCTAGCACCAGGGCGCCCCACGTCCGCTCCCTGAGGGCATAGGTTTCTATACGGCATTCCTGAACTCTTTGCACTAATGAGCCCGGGCCTTTTTCCCGTCTCGTCGCTACGCATATGGGTCTTTTTCCGCTCTCCTGCTCCCCACGGTTAGTCCCTTTGGACGTCCGTGACAGAATGCTGAGCCACCTACTGACCCCGCGAGCGGTGTTTTTTTTGGTCTTGCCGCAGTTTTTTTTTTCTTTTTTTCTCTGGGCTGTTTTTTTTTTCAGTTCCTCTATTCTAATCACTGGATATCACTCCGATCTTCCGTGCCTGTGAGCGGGTCCGGTACCTGGCTTTCCTCGGGTAGATCACTCCGATATCAGTGATTGAATGTTGAGCTGGCTTGCCTATTCTTATTACTGGATATCACTCCGAGCTTCTGTGTCTGGAGCGGGTTCTCGTGCCTGGCTCTTCCTGGTCTTGGTCTCTCTGATATCAGTGATAGAATAGTAAGCTTTCTGCCGTTCCTCCATTCCTTTCGCTGGATATCACTCCGGGCATCTGTGTCTGTGATCGGACTTCGGACTGGCTTTCCTCAGGTTGTCCACTCCGATATCAGCGTTAGAATGTGAACTTGCCATTTGCCCAGTCTGCGGTATTTTTCCCCGGGATTTTTGTGTTTTTTTTCTTGTTTTTTGCCTTTTGTTTTGATTTTTTTCTTCCTGGTTTCCCCTCCTTTTTGGTCCCCCCTACTCTCTGTGTTTCGGAACTTTGGTTCCTACCTGTTTTTGGTTCCTATCTGTCTGGTGTGGTTTGTCTCCCTGGTCTTTCCCAGATTTTTGTCTGTTGGGTTTGTGCTTGTTACCTTTTTTTGTTTTAAGTCTCTGGAGCTCTTCTCTACCCCCCCTTCCTCCACCCAATAAAGGTTTATACCCCGGAGGAAGGGGTAGCTCTCAGCCGTGGATTCCCGGAGGTTTCCTTTCAGTTAAATGAGGTTTTTCCTCCCCCCAGTACTGTGCAGCTTATTTATTTGTTTGGGCGTCGGGAGCCGGCCATGAAGGGGGGGGGGTACTGTCACGCCCTCTGCAGCCAGAGGGCGCTCCTTCTCTGTCCTGTCCCTAGTTTCCGGTCTGCTGTCCTTCCTGTCCCTCTCTTCCTTGGGCTATATATTTCCGGGTCTTGCACTCTGTCCTCGCTCAGCATTGACGTTCGGATGTCCTGAGACCTGCCTAGCACCAGGGCGCCCCACGTCCGCTCCCTGAGGGCATAGGTTTCTATACGGCATTCCTGAACTCTTTGCACTAATGAGCCCGGGCCTTTTTCCCGTCTCGTCGCTACGCATATGGGTCTTTTTCCGCTCTCCTGCTCCCCACGGTTAGTCCCTTTGGACGTCCGTGACAATCCGTTTCAGCTAAATGAGGGAAACTAAATCAGTCAGAATCAGTCAGTGCCATTTGTAAAAATAAGCCTTCTTCCTTAATCACAAAACCATCACTTAATTTATCAAGTTATACAAATTCACACCAGACCCAACAACAAGTTATAACAGTGGACTATTTATATGTATTCACTATATAAGAAACAAATCGAAACTAATACTCTGATTGCGCTTTGAACCATTGAGTGCAGCCCTCTGTCCATTACCACTATAAGGATAATACATTATTTTAAAATGGATGTCAAAATGTTTCCAAAATGTCCACCTGTGATATTTTAGCTGCTTAGTTACACAATTCCATATTCATATAACTATTAAGTGATGTTAAATCACTACAACATTTATCTTATGGAACAGTCTCGCACCCCATATTCGGGATGCCGAGTCAATCTAAGTATTCAAATCTAGACTGAAGACCTATTACTTCAGCCTAGCCTACTCACACCTTACATTATAGCCTGCTGCAACCATGGCTGCTGGTGCTGCTGTACATGCCATTGTGTGTCTCTATGATGGCCCACAAGCTAGATACATCTGTTCTGACCAAACTATCCTATTCTCCTCCCCACAAGTCTGGATGGTGCCCGGGCTGGGTAGCATCTGAGTTGGATGCTGCATCACTGCCATGGATCCAAGAGGGACATCATGGATATAGCTATCGTTTAAGAGGAATTTACTGGTCTACAGAGATCTGCATGGAAAACTTACACACAGAAGGCATGATGGATGGATGGATTAATACCCTCATCATTTCCTTTTTTTTAATTACATAATGTTAGCATGCCCAAAGGAGTTGGGAAACCAGTTGACCTTGGACCCCTAGAAATTCTTTTTCTCCTTACTAAGGTGTTTTTGGTTCCTCTCCTATGTTGTCTTCTGTTCTTCTGTTTTGTACTGACAAAATGTATTGTCAATTGCATTGTTAAGTGTCTTGGGGCAACTTGGTTGTGAATGGTGCTATATAAAAATAAATGTAATTGAATTTAATCTTTTTACAATAACAGCAAGTGGTGTTCTTATTATGTATTCTTAGAAAAGGATAAAACGTTATAACTTTTTATGAAGTACAGAATAGAAGCTTAATAATGTTAGAACAAGCTCGTTAAAGCCAGAACCCATGTAAAAGTTAAAGACTTTGATACATAAAATATTTCTGCATAATTAACATATTTATGATGAAGGTGAAAGTGTGTATACTTTTGTCCAACTGAGCAATCGTGCTTTTATAAATTACTCCAATGATTAACATGCTATAATACACAGTTCAAAAATGAGAAGTCTAAAGAGTATACAAACTTAAATTCTTAATTCGCCAAAGATTGTCCCTCAGCAGTGACTGGGATCTGAAACAATTTTCTGGCGACAGCTCAAATTCTGTACATGAGAGGTAAAGCTTTGTTAGCTCCACCTGGCTGTGATTCCGGATACTATTATCATAACTGTGTTATTATGCAGTATGACGCGTTCTGACGCGTTGTGATGCGACACACCCACCACGTTTTACCGCAGCGTACCCCATTTGTTTTGAATGGCTGCATCTGTACATTGTGATATATAAACATGTTAGATATGTTAATATAGTGCACATATAATTTACTATTTTATTTTTTTAAAAGGAGTCTTTGTTTGTTAGAAGAAAAACTTTCCCAAAGTTTACCTAAGCAGGTATTGAATTCGAATATCCCAAGTAGGGCTCTATTGACAAACCTGCTGCACCAGCTGGCCGCTTGGAAACATGGCTAAACAAACAGCTTAAAGTGTTTAGAAAGTAATCATGGGTGAATGTGAAAAAATAAAACGTTCATAAAGAAATTGGACTACGGTAATACTACCATAGTATTGGTGGTGGTGGAGGGGAGTCCCCTTTACCTGTAAAGAGCTTTGAGTGGAGTCTCCAGAAAAGCGCTATATAAATGTAAGCAATTATTATTATTATTATTATTATTATTATTATTATTATTATTATTATTACTACCAGCTATATAAATATATTACATTTAGATCCTTAAATTAAAATAATTATTAATTTCTTAAGTTTCGCAATTCCATATTATAATGTTATTAATAATAAGTTACTATTAATAGTGATCAGATACGTTATTATACGTACGTTTCTGATTTACATACAGTGGCCCGGGAGTCAGCATTTCCCACAAAGTCTAATGCTGTAGTACGTATACAGTGATTTGGTTTATCTAAAGCAGGGGTCGGCAACCTATGGTACACAAATGGATTTTTAATGGCATGTGCAATAGAAATCTAATAAGCCAAAAAAAAACTAAATTAAAAAAATAACTATTCTTGACTGTTCTGCAAGTAAATAAGTGTAAAGCCAACATGTTGCATATAAATGACAGTTGGTAAGAGTTAGACGTTTGCTCATTTCAGCCCTTTTGGACAGAACAATATCCTGATTAGTGCTGAGGGACAATCTTTTTTGAATTACAGAATTTAAGGTGTATACTGTTTAGACTTTCATTCATTTTAAACTGGTGTTAAATATTAAATTAATTTTAAAACTATATTTTATAAAAGCAAGTAATCAATGCAAGCAATCAATGCTCAGTTAGATATATAAAAAGAGTTTATTATTATATTGTAGCTTGTGAATGTAATGTACCTTTTTCAAGTTTACATCCTCAGAGGGTAAACTGGGATGGGAGGAGGGTTTGGTTTTGCATAAGGGGCAGAAGATTTCCCTTCTGCTTTGTGTAAGGATGGTATCAAAAGCAATCTTAAGTGGTGAGAAAGCTGTGCTCAATGTATTTAAGGGAATTAAAAGTAAAAGGAGATGCTTCATATTGGTTGACTAATTTTAAAAACTAAGTTATAAATGCAGACACTCCCTCGGTGCGCTGCTCTGGTACTCCGGCTCTTACAGAGTGCCTGTCGGCCGTAAGCGTTACAATATACATACCCAACACTGCTTGAACCCATCTGTCAAGCAAATAAAACACCTTGAATTGAACTGAATTGAGGGGAGAGGGGGGGAATACTAAAGCCAATACTGGCTCAATACCCTCAATGGGCTTTGACGTGCTAATGCGTTGGTTTAACAGTCCGGGTGTGGCAAGCTTCCAATGTCAACTCGACTCGATTGGAAGACAATGAACGTATTTTAGCCCTAAATGAATTAATAGCAAACATGGTTTACATAAAATACATTTTTCCAAGAAAGTTTATAATAATACGATCTATAGTTGAAATCTGAGCCTACTGTAAATATAAAGGAAAAGCATTTTCAGAGAGCAATCATGCTGTGTTTATGTAGAAAAAGCGATTAGGTTTATGAGCAATCTAATAACCTATTCGCTTAAAACGCTATATAAAATAAAGTTTATTTAGAGATGAATGATCAGTGTCGCAGTTTAAATAATTTTTGTAGGAGGGCTTGGACAGATTCCAAGTGCATTTTTGCAATTTACGTTGCATTGTCCAATGTTCTGTTGTAATACAGGCTAGAATACAGTTACAGTAGTCTAAGCTTTATCAGCCTATTTAAAATATTTTTTTTGAATCCCCGGTGGAACACACTCCATAGGAATCAGCGCTTTTATACAGTATATCGCCTTTAAAAACATGATTTAAATCAAAACGCGATTCAAATCAATATAAATGTATATTTTGTAATGCATAGGTGACTATTCATTGTTATTAAAAAGACTTAAATTCGATCATGTCGTGATATTTAGAAATATAAATTTGTTTGGTGCGAGTGAGGTTTTATTTAATCTCTGACCAAGGGAAACGTTTCATTTTTTCAAAGAAATGTTTGTTAAAAAATAAAGTCATAGTTCCATGGGATTCAATCACAGACCATGTGACATGGGCGTCAGGAAACTAACACACAGCGCCACCGGATTTAATAACGCAATAAACACTATAAAATAATGTGACTAGGCACAGAAAAAGTTTACAGCACAGTACAATAATAAATGCTGACCATGACTTTAGAAGCATAAATGACCTTACACTCAATTTAAACACAAGCTGTCTTGCATTTCTACACAAAATGTAGAAATGCATTAGCCTGATTATGATTAAAAAACACATAATTAAACACGCGATTGCGATTTAAATCAGAACACGATTTAAATCAATATAAATGTTTATATTGTAACGCATACTGTCAAGCCTCCATTTCTCTATAAAAATTTACTCTGTTGCACACACACACACACAATAGAAGCGGGAACCGCTGTTAGAAGGGAAGAAGGTGACTATTCATTGTTATCAAAAATGACTTAGAATCGATCATGTTGCGAAATTTTGAAATATAAAAGTCAATTGATTGTCCATAATATTGCTATTCTATTTTTTCGAAGAAATGTTTGTTAAAAGAAAAGTCCAGCACCAGCTGGATTCGAACACACAACCTGTGGGTTGTTAGTCACGCACCTAGACCAGTAGGCTACAAGACAACTCGCATGAACAGGGAGGCGAAACAGCCCTACACAGCCCTGTCGCAGTACACGAATATAATCATACCGTTATTAAATTATTTAGATACGCGATTCCATATAATATTCCCTATTAATCAAATTCTAAAAGTATGCTTGTTGACTCCGGTATCACGTTAGTTAAAGATTTCGAAGCTTAAAATGTTTAGGGAGAAATGGAATACTGGTGTGTATTTTTTTCTTTAAAGTACCAAGACCAGCTATATACTGTATGATTATGTTCCAAAATTAATATTATTTATGGCCTTCACACGCGTTGCAGTATGCTCCTATTCTTTTTATGCTCAGCTACTAAGATTTCCCTTCAGTGGTAAAATTAGATATGAATATTCAATACTTAAACGGGCACAGTTAAGACATTAAATATACATATACATACTGTATACAGTACAGTTTGCATACGGTAATATGTTTATGTTCCTAAATCAATCTCTTTTATGAGCATGTGAAAGGCATGGTGAATCACTGTAGTTTGCATGATTGGAAACAAATGCGTGATTGCGAAATGCTGTGGTGTTACTTTTACAAAGACGGTCAATGAAAAAAAGAATGTTGACCAGGGCAATACTATGAGTTTACACTTACAGCTTGTCCAAGGTCATTCATTATTAATACTATTAGTAATATCTTCGTTGAAGACTTTGATGGCCACAGCTCAAACATGAGAGGTTGAGCTTTATTAGCTCCACCTTGCGGAAATTCCGGATACTATTATTTTGCTTGTCATATTATAGGAGAATTTATGGTAACTAGCGGTATTTACCGGTAACTCGCGGTATTTACCGGTAGCTTGCGGTAGACTGCGTACAGCGTACCGGAAAATAACGCGGTATCGCCCGCGCATTTTGAATGGCTGCATCTGTATGTACTGTTTAACCATAATCAAGGACCGATGCTCTGTTCCCTTTTGTAATAGGGTATAGACAATTTTATGTGGCTCTGGGGCAATTTTTCTGTAAACTGAGTTTATAAACTGAGTTATAGAGGAGACACGTTGTGTATCACCTCTTTTTATATTTGTAAAAACGTTCTAATTTAAATGCAATTCGGAATAAATTATTGATAATTTTAATAATGAATGACCATGGATGAGGAGTAAGCTGAAGAGTTATAGAGAAGACACATTGAGTCTTGTCTTTTCAGCTTGGAATTAACCTTTAGAGCGATCCTTTTGGCTATATTTTTTACATAACGGGCTGTATAAAAAGAGTTTATTATTATAGGGTGTTGCAAACGAGATCTGCCTCTCTCAGGTTTGCATCCACATTAAGATAATATTTGATGATATAAGATTACATTTTGTTTAAAACATATTTCACACATACTGTTCTGTACTGGCTTTGAAACCATACAGTATCATACTGAATATAGAGTATATTTATACAGTATAGGAACACACTGCTGTGTAAGGTACTGTGTTGGTATATCTGTGGATCTGACTTCATAGAATATGGGATATGCATTTGTGGAACGGCGGGAGGCAAACCTTCCAGTATGTTTTTAGACTGTGCAGTACTGTGTATTATATCATATAGTGCAGTAATCAACTGCAGTATGATATAAGAGATATAGAAATATATAAATAAACCGTAAATACAGAATGGTACTATATGGTTTGAAAGCTACTACAGTACAATATGTGTGAAATATATATTTTTAGAATCAAAATTTAAAGTTAAATTGTTTAGTGATTAATCGTTGCTGAAATTGGTATTAAGACAAAATATAGATTTTCTCAATCCGGATATAAACCTGAAAGAGGCAAATCATGTTCACATCAAACTATAATAATACACTTTTTTTAAATGTCTGGCTATGTAAAAGAAAACCAAAGCAATGGTCTCTCTGGGATTTAAATGAACATGTGAAAATGTTTCAGAAATATTCACAAGTTACATTTTTAGCTGCTTAATTACATGATTCCATATAAATATTCCCTACTGGTATTAAATCGGTACAACATTTTTTACAATAACAACAAGTACAGTGTTCTTACTACATATTCTCAGAAAAGGATAAAATATTATATGAAGTACAATATAAAAACTTCATACAGGTAGAACAAACACATTAAAACTCCCAAAATACCCACTGAAAGTTGCCAAGTAAAAAACTTTGATGCATAAAATATTTATGAAAAAGGCTGAATACTGTCATGGACTTGTTCATACATTTAACTACTAATACTATCTAATGTATCCCGTATATAATAAGTTATACTTCTGTTTTTATTTTCAGCCAGAATTTTTAGTTTATTTGTAAAGTTAAAGTTGTTTCTTGATTACTGACCTGTTCACTGACAAAATATAGATTTTCTCAATGCAGATGTAAACCTGAAAAAGGTTCATCTTCACAACAAGCTCTCTCTCTCATCCTAGCGTTAATCCCGCATCAGCAGGGTCCCCTTGTCGGCTTGCCCGTCTCCATTTGGTGGTTTGAACCAAATCTTTGAGCTGACGTTGCCATTAACTGCGACCGAGAATACTCCAACTGGCGCGTCGCTCCGCCTGCCGTCGGTGTGGGGGGGGGGAGAACAAAGTAATGTAGCCAATTCATAGAGCATGAATTCATATTAGTGATTAATCATTTAATGACAATTCATAGTCATGGGAAATTTGGCCAGGATGCCGGGGTTACACCCCTACTCTTTTCGAAAAACACCCTGGGATTTTTAATGACCACAGAGAGTCAGGACCTCGGTTTTACGTCTCATCCGAAAGATGGCGCTTGTTTACAGTATAGTGTCCCCGTGACTCTACTGGGGCATTAGGACCCACATGGACCACAGGGTGAGCACCCCCTGCTGGCCTCACAAACACCTCTTCCAGCAGCAACCTTAGTTTTTCCCAGGAGGTCTCCCATCCAGATACTGACCAGGCTCACACCTGCCTAGCTTCAGTGGGTTGCCAAATGTAAGCTGCAGGGTGACATGGCTGCTGGCTATCTTCACAACAAGCTACTCTATAATAATAATAAACTCTTTTTATAATATAACTGAGTAATTGTATTTTAATAAAATAGACCTACCTTTTAATTAATTAAATGTTTAACATACTGTAATACACAGTTTAAAAGTAATAAAAAGTTTAAACAGTATGCAACTTACATTGCAACTGGAAAAAGATTGCCTCAAGGGGCCCAGCACTGACCGGGATTCGAAACCAAGCGCTGTCTGGCAACAGCCCAAATGCTTCCATATGCCATATTAAGCATTCACTGCACCACCTGGCAGCTGTACAAAATTGTGCAGTTCAAAAAGTTTTTTTTTTAATAATGCGGTGCGTTACGTTGCTCTGGGGCACTGCAAATTGCTGCAATATCCATCATGCATTCTGAATGGCTGGACCTGTATCCGTGGTCAAAAAGTGGTCAGTGAGTTTCAGGAATGAAAATACTATTATGAAAAATTATGTTTATAGTCTTAAATGTGTTAAATGAGTTAAATTTTAGTTTGTTAATAGTTTAGTTTTGTTAAATGTGTGTTATACTGCAGTATATAAAGTTCTGTGTCACTGTAAAATGAGACAATCTGATCCACCACCCTAGGGGTGGATGGTATAACCGGTATAGGTATATGTGCCATGATATGGATTTGGCTATACCATTTATACTGGTTGAGAATGGATTTTGATGTTTACATAGATTGCGCTGCCAGCATCATCACAAACCATATTTTCTTTTACTATTGACCTGTCATAGTTTAAAATTCTGCCATATATTAGCTCCAATTATATAATTCTGAAAATATTCATCTTGCTGATATTTGGAAATCTGATAGGTTCAGAATTATTGATCTTTGGTGGTTCAGACATCCGGTTTATGACGCATCTGAGAATAATTGCAGACAATAAAAACATGCAGGGGTCCTCTTCCCTTTTCTGTGAAAACAAATGCACGTGTTCGGTGTGCCCGTCTGCAAACACAAATACGGATGGATATGGATAATGGATAAAGGCGGCGTTAGCAAGACGTGAACAGGTGTCCTGAAAAGAAAGGTGCTTCATCGGTTGTTTGGAAATAGTTCGGATTTAAAAAGTCGGACCATGAGCAGAAAATGATTATCTGCAAACTATGTCTGGCGACAATTTAGGCAGAGACAGTAATAAAAGCAACCTCTTCTATCACCTAAAGACAGAACATGTATGCGAGTATGAGGAAAATACGAGAATGCTCTCCAAATCAAGCAGTTCTAGTGTCGGTGTGAAAAGAAAAGCCACAACACAGACATTGCTGCCCGAGTCATTAACTAGTCATTGTCCTTATGACAAGAAAAGCCAGCGGTGGAAGGACATTACACACTACTTCAGTTTAATGTGAAATTTCAAAAATACTAAAGGAACAAAACAGTAGCTAACCAAAAGTTAATAATAACCTAATAGTTAACTCCAGGCAATAAAAAACTTACTATCCAAGTCTTGTACTCCTTTTAAAGCATGTTCTATTGAAATTATTAGAAAAAAAATAGCGTGATACGGTTACCGTCCAAAATTAAAATTATACCGTGATATAAATTTTAGGCCATATCACCCAGCCCTAAACCACCCCAGTTATATTTTTTATTGACAGCACCTCTGAGTCATAGGAACTCATGTTAAACTCTGGGGTTAGCAGAAATTTCTTTAAATCATCTCTTGATATACTCCTTAACATGTTAAAGGCCTGATCGCAGAATATTGTTTTTCAGTTAACCAATGAAAACATTCTAGTCATACTGCCACCGAACATGCACATCAAAATTCACATCAGAAGAAAACACTCTACTGTATATTACCAATATTACCTTACCAATCATGGCCTCCTAATAATCCCCATCTATGAATTGGCTTCATTACTCAGTTCTCCTCCCCACTAAAAGCTGATGTGTAGCGAGCGTTCTGGCACACTATGGCTGCCATCGCATCATCCAGGTGGGTGCTGCACATTGGTGGTGGTAGAGGGGAGTCCCCATTACCTGAAAAGCACTTTGAGTGGAGTGTCCAGAAAAGCTCTAAGTAAGCGTAAGCCATTATTATTATATTACAGTTCTGTTCAGTATGGCAAATTCAGCTCTTCGTTTCTTAAAGAAGACTGATAGGTGGTTCTGGGAATTTAATGCTAATGTTCTCTTCGTTTCACTCACTATCAAGATATAAATAATTGCTTTTAATCATACATACACCACATAATGCGAGGAATGTCTTGGAATTGCAAAACTACATAATTTATATGACATATAATCCTATTCTCCCCACTCATACACTTGACATATATCTTAAGAAATAGCTACTTACCTTCTCCCAGAAGACGATCTCCCAAGCACCATTTCTTAACACTTTAAAAGCAGAGAAAAATATTTCCATACTTTCATTCTTCTAGTTAGAAATGCTCAAGGAAAAAGTACATTACCATTATGACACAATGAATCATGTATTGTTCATCCATTTTCTGAACACTTTATCCAAAACACGCCAGAGCCAATTTTCCTAGAATCCAATTAACCTAACTGTACTAACTACACTACACTGTTTGTCTTTGGACTGTGGTAGTAAATTGTGGCTTCTGGAGGAAACCCAAGCGAAAACAGGGAGAACAAACAAACTCCATGCAGACAGAACTCCAGGAATTGAACCATGGAACCCAACACTGCAAGGTAGCAAGGGTAACCACTTCACCACTATGTCATAATCATTATTAAAATGCTTACAGTATAAATTTACATCACAAAATGGTTATCTCACTCATTTGGCTATGGTATAAATGCCTGAACATGAGAGACCTGCCAGTCACAAACTCCCCTAGGACTGGAAGCATGTGGTGTTGGGATGTGAAGGAAAATGATAAACACTACGGAAGAAAAGTCTTTAAAAGTAACCAGTTAGCAAGATACAGTATGTGTAAATTCAAGTTTGTCCCCAAAAATTTAGCTTCCAAACTTCATATTAAATTGTGTAAATGCTGATAAGTGCGCTGGAACTATACACAAAAAATATAACTATTATTCATTAACCAATCTGGTATTTTATGACAAAGAAGCATGTCCAGGCCATTTTAATAATGCTTTTAATGGTAAAAGAGCAATTTAAGTCTAGTAAAAACAGTGTTAAACATTGAAATCAATTAGGGATGGTGTTACTGTTGAGCACCTTTGTGGAGTGATGCTTTACAAATGTTAAAAAACAAAAATCAGCGTGGATTTCAAAAACTAAAATGGTTTCAGTTATTAAAAATCCCTACCTTGGGTTTGTTTCTTGTTCAACATATTATCAGCTTTGTGACGTTTCTGCAAAACAAAATAAAAACAGTAGTAAAAATAGTAATAGTAGTAAAAAGCTAAGTAAAAAAATATTAGTAAAAAATAAGCACTTCCAACCTACATTACTTGGTATTCCAGAGATATCTTTTTTAGGTGTAATATGTGCTAAAATTTGATGGATCAATTGATCTGTACATGCATAACCGAAGCAAAGTCCCAGCTCGAACTCTAATTCTGAATGAAACCACATAACATGAAAAATTGCAAAAGAGAAACAGAAAATGAAAAAATAAATTACCCCAAGACATTAAACATTTGTTTTCTTTTTGGTACCTGTTTAAAAACATATTTTTAAAAAATCAGCCTTATAGATGCATGCTAACGCCATATCTTTTAGTAGTACCTTTTGATAGGCACAGTACAAGTATTGCATGGTGTGCGCTTTTAGCCTCCTTGCTCCACAACTCTGGAACAACCTGAGAAATGTAACTTGTTTTTTACAGTTTTTAAATCTAGACTCAAAACATATCTGTTTATTTAGACTTTTATTATGTTAGAATTTCACCCTTTTCCACATTTTTATCACTACCTTTGTTTATTTCTGTTTATAGTTATTTTCATTTTATTTGTCTCTTTTTTGAGTGTTACCTGTAAAGTGCTCCAAACATATTGTTTGGCATATGTAGTCACAGAAATAAATAATGCTAAAAAAAATTGTGTTTTCAGATGGCTGTGTTCTAAAAGACATTATGGAAATAAAAGTGTGTTTAAGGTCATTTATTTTTAAAGTTCATAAAAGTGTTTTCAGAATTCCAACAAGAAAAGACAACAAGATTAGTATTTAATAGAGTGTTGGTGATGTATTGGATATCATAGAAATTAAAAATTCAAACTGAAAGGAAAACAGATTTTCTTTTTAATCTCTTTACAATATGTTCCTTGAAAGAATGCTTTTAGACACAGAAGAATTCTACAAACTAACTGACCCATATCTTATGTAAATATACATCACATCAAAACAAGGGTGGCATATCTGAAAAGCAAATTGTGAAGCAATGTCTACATACACAATACAGAAGCACAAAATGCTTCTTAAAGAATTACGGATATACAGATGCAGCCATTCAAAGCGCGCAGTACAAACACGTACCGCGGGCAGTACCGCAGTACGTGATTGGTTGGCCAAAATGAGCAACAGGGGCACTCGTGGTGAGTTGGGGTGTTGTGGAAAGGTTTAATCATTTAATGTCTTTACTGTACACGTTTTAATCCGCTTACTATTGAATATTTATATGGAATTTTACCACTGAAGGGAAATTTTAGTAGCTGAGCATAAAAAGAATAGGAGCATAACGCATCTGAAGGTTATAAACAATATTAATTTAGGAACATAAGCATATTATGTCAACTGTATATGGCTGGTCTCGGTACTTTAAAGAAAAAGTACACACCAGTATTCCATTTCTCCCTAAACATTTTAAGTATCAAAGTCTTACATGTGGTTATTTCGGAAACGTTTTTATGTGCTCCTTGCTCCCTCTAACCATGTTACTGTACTGGACGTTTATACAGTATACAGTACTCTGTGATAGTTTTAAGTGATAGTTTTAAGCTTTTCTGCGAATATGCTCGATACCGAAGTAAACAGAAGCATACTTTTAGAATTTAATTAATAGGAAATATAATATGGAATCGTGTATCTAAAGAAATTAATAACGATATAATTATATTCATGTACTGTAACACAAACAGTAGTATATTCTGTACACATACAGTATCTATTGATATGTGTATGGCTGTTTCACTACTTGTCATGTGACCATGGTAGTGGCGTGATGGTTTAAGTGCCTGACTTATACGCGGGAGGTCGGTTGTTCAAATCCAGCTAGCGCCATGAATTTTCTTTTAACAAACATTTCTTTGAAAAATAAAATTGCAATATTGTGGACAATTAATTGACTTTTTTATATTTCTAAATATCACAACATGTTTGAATCTAAGTCATTTTTTTAATAACAATGAATAGCCAGCAGACTGATCATATTGTATTCCATACAATATGTATTGAATACTGTACTGGACGCGATTCCATATTGTATTCTAAAATTCTAAAAGTATGCTTCTGTTTACTCCGGTATCGAGCGTATTCGCAGTAAAGCTTAAAACTATCACAGAGTACTGTATACTGTATAAACATCGAGTACAGTAACATGGTCAGAGGGAGCAAGTAGCACGTTTCCAAAATAACCACATGTAAGACTTTGATGCTTAAAATGTTTAGGGAGAAATGGAATACTGGTGTGTACTTTTTCTTTAAAGTACAGAGACCAGACATTTACAGTACAGTTTACATACAGTAATATGTTTATGTTCCTAAATTAATATATTTTATGAGCATGTGAAAACCATGGTGAGTCGGAGATTCTCAAGAATTACTTTGCATGATTGGAAACAAATGCGTGATTGGATCAACAAAATGCTGTGGTGTTACTTTTTGTTAATGAAAAAATAAAGTATTTTGTTTACAAAGACGGTCAATGAAAAAATAAAGTATTTTCATTTACAAAGACGGTTACAAAGAATGTGGTCAATGGTAAAACTTTGAGTTTACAGCTTGTCCAAGGTCATTCATTATTAATACTATTAGTTATATCTTCGGTAAAGACTTTGATGACGACAGCTCAAACGCTGTACATGAGAGGTTGAGCTTTATTAGCTCCACTTGGCGGTAATTCCGGACACTATTATCTTACTTGCGGTATTATGCGGGATTATACGGTAACCGTTGTTATACCGCGACACGCCCACCGCGTTTTAACGCGGTATATCCCGCTCGTTTTGAATGGCTGCATCTGTAGAAACATTATGATTTATTATTAGATATTATGAGATTTTTATTGCTAATTTATTACAAAAATTAATAAAAGAACTGACTCAATTTTACAATTAATTTAGGCCAGCACCCATATCACACTGAAAATCACAACTCACAACTGGCAACCCAGTGAAGCTAAGCAGGTGTGAGCCTGGATCGGTGACCTCCTGGGAAAAACTACGGTTGCTGCTGGAAGTGGTGCTCATGTAAAACTGAGATCCTGACTCTCTGTGCCCATTAAAAATCCCAGGGTGTTTCTTCAAAAAAGTTGGGGTGTTACCCCAGCGTCCTGGCAAAATTCTCATTGTCCTTTAGCAATCATGGCCTCCTAATAATTCCCTTCTATGAATTCATCAGCTGATTGTTGATGTGTAGTGAAGGTACTGTGCACATTATGGCTGCTGTCACATCATCCAGCGAGGTGCTGTACATTAGTGGTGGAGGGGAGTCCCCATAACCTGTAAAGTGCTTGGAGTGGACTGTCCAGAAAAGTGCTATATAAGTGTAAGGAATTATTATTATTAAAACACTTAATGATTTATATAAGCCAAAAAAAGTCTTTGAATGCAAGGAATACTTATTTCAGGCTTCCTCTCTTAATTGATCATTTTCGTTAAATTCAGCACCAGCCGAAAAACAAAAATGTTTAACTACAGCCTTCTGAATCGAGAAGTAAGAGGAGCTTTTCCTTCTAGCTGACAAAGGTTACCTTCCTCGGGTATAATCGTTTGTATAAAGAAGTGCCTCTGAAGCTTTTTGTATTTCCATATTCTGTCCTCTGGTTGATAAACTATTGGGCTTAAAGAAATGTCCTAAAGCGACAAGCTAAACAAACATCAATTTTATTTTTCTTAATCTATACAAAGCTACAAAGGACCCTGAAAAGAGTTTTTAGAACTGAAAGGCAACCGAGAGGTCGCAAGTTCAAACTATTTGGAAATGTATTTAAAATTGATAGACACTAGGTATTTATTTATGAAGAAGGATGCAGAAGTATGGACAAGCTAGTCAGCCATGTTGTTGAAGTACACACTGTATAATGGCATTTTTCCAGAAATGGCTGGATGAGATCTTAGATCAATTAGCTATGAACTACCAATTGACTAGATGAGCAAAAAGTCTTTCTCTCAAGTCTAATTATTCTTATGCATGTAGTCACTTTACTGGCAATCAGAAAGCTGTGTTTCAGTACTAAAGTATTAATAAATGGCTTAAATGTTTTCCTAGGATAATGTTTTAATTCTAACAGAAGAGTCAGATAAATCTGTAGGACAGAATACAAACAAAATCAAACAATACAGAAGTTTATTTGGAAAAATAGCAAGAGCACAGTGCTGTGGTTTTGGGTTTCTAGTTCAAAGCAAAATTACCTTATTGTTTAAGTTTGATACAATGGGCATTGTGTTAAGTGTGTATACAGCTGTACTTGGTCCTTAATGGAAGTAAACATGGCTGAAGCGTATGTCTCTAGAGTGAGACCAGAAGTTTTCTTGCCACAAAACCACAGTCTGTTCTTCTCAGATCACAACAACACACCATGGGTTAAACAGGGCCGCTTCAATCTGTACTAATTTACGATGAGACATCATGGGCTCTGATCTGACCCAAACAATTATTACTCCTAGTAATCCAATATTTCCATGGACAACTAAACATGCTTTCAAGTATTACAGATCAGAATCTCCAGAGGCAAGTTAGCCTTTCCAGTGGGTATCATTTAGCCCAATTAAAAATGTAACTAACAGGTTTCACAACCAGGAAAAATTCTGTTTGTAATGTTTCTTGATAAATCTGGTATTGTTAAACAGTAACTTGAAATGATTAATTATTCTTACAGACAAATCTTAACAAAAGTACAGTAATTTCTAGCTTTATACATTACCCTTCACCAATACTTTTCACCAGTATGTCTTTTGAAGTATATCAAAATTGTAAAAAAGGTAAGATAAAGAAAACAGACTTTTAATTATATAAAGTGGTGTTACCAAGTCTTCTATTATCTCTTTCACAGCTGCAACAAGAAGGATGAAGAGTAGGGGCACCAAGGTGGTATAGCGACCCGTTGGTGAAACATCTGGAATTTGCTAAAATGAGATAAAGGAGGATGAGAACAAGTTGAACACAACACCAAAATATATAATGGAAAAAATAACAAGCTTTCATATATCATATATGTATACTATGTATAAGTATAAGTTTGTGAAACCTTTAGAATCTTCAAATATTTCTGAAATGTTGATTTCACATTATTAACAACAATAATAATAAAAAAATTATTACTAACTAAATAAACAAAAATGATACTCTTTTAACATTTAATTATCTGCAAATCATGCATTAAGTATTCACATTTGATTAAGTTTACCTTTACATTCAGTAAGCAGTGGCACCCCCTTTAGCAGCAATGACTGCAACTTAACGTTTCATGTAACTGTTCCTTTAACAGTCCCTCACATTTGGCACATTACTCCTTCAACTCTGTGAAACTACAGGGCTGCCTTGCATGGACAGTTTGCTTAATGTTTTGTCACAACATCTCAATGAGTTTTGGGTCCAGACTTTGACAAGCCATTGAAAAATCAGAATTTCTTCTTCTTTGGCCATCTGTTTGTATGCTTAGTATCCCAGCTTCAGGTCAAGGGCAGATGGCCTGACATTAAGTATTTATGGTTGTATCAATAATGGTAAGCTGCCACAATCAATTTAAGTGCTTTCTGAGTCCTGGAGTTTCTTTAGAAAGTTAACTCAAAGACAGGAGGGGGAGGGTGTAGAGAAAAGTATATACAGATGCAGCCATTCAAAGTGCGCGGTACAGACACGTACCTGAGGTAATTGGCTACGGCGTCGTGCATCGTGACGCGCGATGAAGCACAATACCGCGGTACGTGATTGGTTGACCGACAGGGGCACTCGTGGTGCGTTGGTCGGTCGTAGAAAGATTTACAGTAAATGTCTTTACTGTGCCCGTTTTAGCATTGAATATTTACATGGAATTTTACCACTGAAGGGAAATCTTAGTAGCTGAGCATAAAAAGAATATGAGCATACTGTAACGCGTGTGAAGGCCATAAATGATATTAATTCTGGAACATAAACATACAGTATATGGCTGGTCTCGGTACTCTAAATAAAAAATACATACCAGTATTCTATTTCTCCCTAAATATTTTAAGCTTCGAAGTCTTTAACTAATGTGATACCGGAGTCAACAAGCATACTTTTAGAGTTTGATTAAAAGGGAATATAATATGGAATCACGTTTCTAAAGAAATAAATAACAATATAATTATATTCATGTACTGCAACACAAGAATAGTACACGCTGTACATTGTCTGTTGATAATGTTTATGTAGTGCTTTTTCAGCACTCTGCATGTGACCTTGCCGGTGGTGCTGTGGGTTAGATTCCTAACTCCCACGTCACACGCTGTGTTCAAATCCTATTGGAGCCATGACTTTTTTTTTTAAACAAACTTTTCTTTGAAAAAATAAAACGTTTCCCTGGGTCAGAGATTAAATAAAACCTCACTCGCACCAAACAAATTTATATTTCTAAATATCAGAACATGATCGAATTTAAGTCATTTTAACAACAATGAATAGTCACCTTGGCGTTACAATATAAACATTTCTATTGATTTAAATCGCAAACGCGGGTTTAAATATATGTGTTTATCATTCACAATCAGACAAATGCAACATAAATTGATATCTTTGTCTTCTAACTATCTTAATAAACTTAGCATAGCTTTCTCCCCGTTTAGATTTATTTTTCTTGGGATCTTGGGATCAAACGAGGAAAGATTAGAGTGTAATCGTTTTTATTTTTTAAATACATTTTAGAAAAGTGTAATCTATACTAAAAAGCTGTACACCACCTGCTATAAAGATACATATTGTAATACTTTCGGGTTCGGATAGGACAGACACAAGAACTCAGAATTGCGGAGTTAAAGCAAGTTAAAGCCTTGATTTTAAATATTACCTTTAAAAGTGTCACCTTAAAGCAAAGTAAATACCCAACACTGATTGTACCCATCTGTCATGCTAATAAAGCACCTTGAATTAAATTGAATTGAGAGAGGTTTTTGACTTTTTTTAAATTGCAACCCATAAATAAAGCTAAACTGTTTAGACTTCTAATTATTTTAAACTGTATTACAGCAGCAAAATGCACAATGCAACGTAAATTGCAAAAATGCACTTGGAATCTGTCCAAGCCCTACTTTGTCAGGCATTTTCTTTTACTGTAACGGACATAAAAGCTCCCTTGCTTTTAACAGAGCGTTTTATAATTTCTTACTATGAACATTATTTAAACTGCGACACTTATCATTCAACCAGAGCTTGAAATATCACAAGGATCCTCAAAAGCACAGCAAAGACTTTATTAAAAGTATACTAGTGACAAACTAGTGTATTTTGGATCTTTTTTCTGAACTGGGGAAAGTCTGATCATGTTTCTCTATAACAATAATAAAAAACATTATTTTACATGTCACCTTTATGTGATATCACCTTAAGGACAGCACATACAAGGGTTAATTGCACAATGGACCGCGCAAAGAAACTTAAAATATTCTTCTTTAGGTGTGAGGGCAGGAGTGGATCGCAGCAGGCATAATCAGCAAATTAGGAAAACAAAGAACAGGACAGGTGAGACGTGTATCCAGAGAGCGAGTGATCAGAAAAAAGAACAGCTTTTACGACCAGGTTTTACGCTCTCTCTACGCTCTCTCTCTCTAATCTAAGTGGTGAGAAAGCTGTGCTCAATGATAATTAAGGGACTTAAAAGTAAAAGTACTTCATATTGCTTGACTAATTTTAAAAACTAAGTTATAGATGCAAACGCCCTCTCCTAATATCTAATATCTTTTAGATTTTTATATAGAAAAAGAGACTGTACTGTATGCGTTACAATATAAACATTTACTATCAACCTTTAAATCAACAATTGATTTAAAGACGATCTGTCAAAGCGCAATGAAACCTATTACTCGAATCTTATGGACTCCCAGTCCCGCCAGGGATTAAAAATAACATGGAATCGCTTATCTAAAGAAATAACAGTATATAGTAGCTATGTTCATGCACAAACAATTACATGTTACATTATTAATTTGGGGGGTCTCCTCTTGCCAGAAAGCGCTAAATTGCATTTTGCCTCAACACTCCATACTCAACAACGATAATTCACAAACTGCCAGAACATGTAACTCCACATTCCCAAATAGACCTCATTTCCATAGCCCCGCCCCTTATGCACAACCAACATCCCTCCCCTGTTCTTTCTCTCCGCTGGCGTTTGTAATCGTTTTTAGTTTTAAATAAATTTTAGCAAAGTCATGTATTTTAAAAATCTTAAGATTTCTTTATTTATGTCTGTATTTAGTGGTTTCATTAGTGACAAAGGCTAAACTTTCTTGGAAAAATGTCTTTTATGTAAACCATGTTTGCTATTAATTCATTTAGGGCTAGAATATGTTCATTGTCTTCCAATGAAAGAAGGGTTAATTTCGCCGTAGTCGGGTTGACATTAGAAGCTTGCCACGCCCGGACTGTTACACCAACGCATTAGCATGTTAAAGCGATTTCATTGAGGAGCCTAGCTTTCTTAACTAGTAAGTACTGAACTTCCTTGGCTTTGGAGGGGGAGGTGTCTTTCGCTGGAAATCTCACCCCCTTCAACTTTGAAAATACCTGTGAAACCAGTTTAATTCGTCACAGCCAGCACTCCCGCAGAGAGGGGTTTGTACTTGCAGTGCATCGGTGCTTCTTTAATGTCTAAGCTGGAACACATCATTATATCTCATTTTGTATTTCTTTAAAAAAAATCGTTTGCCCAGCCTAACAGTATTGTTGTTATTGTTTTTAACCTGTAAAGCGCTTTGAGGAGCCACCTTTAAAGGCGCCATATACAATAAAGTTCATTATTATTACTATTGTTAATTGGCTGGACAGTGAGTTGAACATTATTACACTAAAGACAAAGATAGCGATTTATGTTGCATTGTGCATTGTGCTGCTGTAATACAGTTTTAAATAATTAAAAGTCTAAACAGTATCAGCGTTATTTATGGGTTTTAAATAAAGGCGATTTAAACGCGACTTAAATCAATATGTTTATATTGTAACGCATAGGTGACTATTCATTGTTATTAAAATGACTTAAATTCGATCATGTTGTGATATTTAGAAATATACATTTGTTTGGTGCGAGTGAAGTTTTATTTAATCCCTGACTCAGGAAAACGTTTCATTTTTTCAAAGAAATGTTTGTTAAAAAGAAGTCATGGCTCCAGCGGGATTCAATCACAGAGCGTGTGACATGGGAGTCAGGAACCTAACTCACAGCGCCACCGGCAAGGTCACATGCAGAGTGCTGAAAAAGCACTACATAAACAGACAATGTACAGCGTGTACTATTCTTGTGTTGCGGTACATGAATATAATTATATCGTTATTCATTTCTTTAGACACGCGATTCCATATTATATTCCCTTTTAATCAAATTCTAAAAGTATGCTTGTTGACTCCGGTATCACGTTAGTTAAAGACTTGGATGCTTAAAATGTTTAGGGAGAAATGGAATACTGGTGTGTATGTTTTCTTTAAAGTACCAAGACCAGCCATATACTGTATGTTTAAGTTCCAAAATTAATATCGTTTATGGCCTTCACACGCGTTACAGTATGCTCCTATTCTTTTTATGCTCAGGTACTAAGATTTCCCTTCAGTGGTAAAATTCCATATAAATATTCAATACTTAAACGGGCACAGTTAAGACATTAAATATACATATACATTCTGTATACAGTACAGTTTGCATACAGTAATATGTTTATGTTCCTAAATCAATCTCTTTTATGAGCATGTGAAAGGCATGGTGAATCGATTCTCAAAAATTACTGTACTTTGCATGATTGGAAACAAATGCGTGATTGCGAAATGCTGTGGTGTTACTTTTACAAAGACGGTCAATGAAAAAAAGAATGTGGACCAGGGCAATACTTTGAGTTCACAGCTTGTCCAAGGTCATTCATTATTAATACTATTAGTAATATCTTCGTTAAAGACTTTGATGGCGACAGCTCAAACATGAGAGGTTGAGCTTTATTAGCTCCGCCTTGCGGAAATTCCGGATACTATTATTTTACTTGAGGTATTATAGGAGAAATTACAGTAACTCGCGGTAGATTGTGTGAAGCGCACCGCAAAATAATGCGGTATCGCCCGCTCGTTTTGAATGGCTGCATCTGTACATTAAATACTGTACAAATTACAAATAAGGAAATCTAATGCATACTGTAAAATTGCTTATATTTTATCTAGCAATTTAGTCTGCTTCCGCTTCTCCAAGTTTCTCTTAATCTCTTTGCTCAGATGATGTACAGTCGTCACATAAAAAGAAAATCTATAAACACAGTTATAAAATAACACATAATATACAATGCTTATATAATGCAAAGCTATTTCACAATGATTTACTACAAATTTACTATAATTTTTTTTATGCTCTAGATATTTTAGAGGGGTGTTCACTTCATAGAACGCAAAGCTAGGGAATGCTTATGTCCAAAATCGCCAAAAGTTGTAAAAGCGGGGAGACATTAAACGTGGACCCCCTATACATGAATAAAGACCAAGTGCCTTTTCTAACAACATCATCAAACTTGAGGTGGATACAAGTATAACATTTCCTGGTTTACTCTTATGATCATGTTAATGATTATGCCATGTGAAGATAGTGAAGTACTTAGATACAGTACTAAGAAAAGCAAGTTCTTCTGTATTAAATATTTATGGATTTCTCCCTCTGATGCTTTATTGCAACTTACCTGGAGGAGTGCAATGAAAAGGAAAAAAGCGTTTGCTGCCCTTCTGAATTGCGAATACAGGAACCTTGGCAGGAATGTAAGAACATTGTACTTTGCAGTGCTGAAAAATAAAAGAAAAATAATTGGACTCAGGTAACAATAATAGGCTTCCTTCTATTAATATTTTTTCCAGGGAAGTGATTCAGGAATTTCATCCAGCTATTGCTTGAACAATGCCAGAGTATCATTTTTGACAAATGGCTATGTAGCTGTTTCCACACCCTCTTGCATAAAGAAGTAACACACATGTGCATAAAGAAATACAGTACCTCCTGTTCTTGGTTTTAAGTGCATTTCCACATAGTTTCCACTTTCTATAACCTCACATGAAAAGGAAGTCAGAACCATATGACTACCTGTATAACTACTTAGTTCAGTCTTGTCACCCTTCTTATGAATGGGCAGAATTTGTCACATTACCAGTTCACCCATATTTAAAGATGCAGCCATTCGAACTGCACCGTAAAAACCCGTACCGCAGGCACCGGGTACGGGTTTTGGCTGGCCAAAATGACTGACATGGGTACTCGTGGTGCATTTTTCGGTAGTGCAAAGATTTAATAATTTAATCTCTTTACTGTGCACATTTTAATCCGCTTAGTATTGAATATTTATATGGAATTTTACCACTAAAGGGAAATTTTAGCAGCTGAGCATAAAAAGAATAGGAGCATAACACATCTGGAGGTGTATTAATTTAGGAACATAAACATATTATGTAAACTGTATATTGCTGGTCTTGGTATTCGTTTTTTTTTACACAGAAGCTTAAAACTCACAAAGTACTGTATACTGTATAAACGTACAGTAACATGGTCAGAAGGAGCAAGAAGGAGCAAGGAACACATAAAAATGTTTCTGAAATAACCACATGTAAGACTTTGATGCTTAAAATGTTTAGGGAGAAATGGAATACTGGTGTGTATTTTCTCTTTAAAATACCAAGACCTGCCATATACAGTACAGTTTACATACAGTAATATGTTTATGTTCCTAAATAAATATCTTTTATGAGGATGTGAAAGGCATGGTGAATCAGAGATTCTCAAGAATTACTTTGTTTGATTGGAAACAAATGCGTGATTGGATCAACGAAATGCTGTGGTGTTACTTTTTGTCAATGAAAAAATAAAGTATTTTCGTTTACAAAGACGGTTACAAAGAATGTGGACCAGGGTAATACTTTGAGTTTACAGCTTGTCCAAGGTCATTCATTATTGATACTATTAGTAATATCTCCGGTAAAGATTTCGATGGTGACAGCTCTAACGCTGTCCATGAGAGGTTGAGCTTTATTAGCTCCACCTGGCGGTAATTCCGGATACTATTATCTTACTTGCGGTATTATGCGGTATTATATGGTAACCCGCATTGTGACCCACCACGTTTTACCGCGGCATACCCCACTCGTTTTGAATGGCTGCATCTATAGGTACTATCCCCCATCTTGGGAGAATGCTACAACTGCAGATAAATTGGTGGATTTAGTACCTATTTATTCTCATGTTTGTTAAACATCATCAGATCATAAACATCTTAATCAGTATGTGCTATTAAAATGTATATACATAATTATGAAGAGCAGTGTTCTGTACACAGTCAGCATTGTGGTGCAGTGGCTAGCATTGCTGTCTTGTAAACCCTTGGTTTAATCCCTGACCTGTGGTGCTATCTGTTTGTTCATATGGGTTTTCTTTGAGTGTATGGTTTTCTGTGTTTGCATGGATTTCCTCTAACAGTCATGTTGGTAGGATAATTAGGTTCTGGAAAAATTGGCACTGGTGTGAATGTCTGTGTGTCTGCCCTGGCAGGACTGGCATTCCTTTCAGGGTATATCCTGCCTTGCACCCGTTGCTTTTAATTGCCAGGATACGATCCAGCTTCAACGTGACCTTGAAGTTGTTGTAAAAGTGGGGAATTGGATGAACTGGATGAAGTGCTTAGAAGCAGGTGAAAGCCCTGGATGGGAGACCATTCTGGGAAGTTTACTGTCACTGTTTATATAAAATTGTACATTTCTGTTGCTTTCAGTAATAACATTTGCTGCCATAAGTTTATCTATCGATTAGGTTATCAGCTTAATTTTTCCCGTTCTAAATATTATTGGTCAGTTTCATTAACTTGACAGAAATTCTATTGCATATGATTACCATTCATAACGAGTCATGTTAGAGATAAGTTTTTCAAAAAGAAAAACTGTTTATTTTTCTTAACTTAATATGCATAACAGAAATGAATTCCATTTGCCAATGCTTTTCTAATAAACATTAAATTGAAATTTTACACATAATTTGCTATTTGTACACACATTTTAAAAGAGATACTTTGCTGGAAACAAAAACAGCCTAAAATATGTGCAGGACATATGCGTAGTGTATTTTTACAGTTACAGCTGACATTGCATTTAACAGCAAGGAAATTACAAAGAAACAGACAAAAAAAATATATACTGATGGAACTAAATGAAATGCAATATTTTCTGTAATGAGAATACTATAGTTATAGCTTATGTACTTTTACAAAAAGTTGTCAATTTGTTTTAAGCTCTATGACCAGTAATACAGCTTGTGCAGTGAGGCATTGCAATTTGACAATCACACGAAAGCTCATTAGTTACACTTTTAACCAAAGAGGTCCCGGTGGAACAATGCCTGATCAGGTCACCTTCAAAAAGGCCTTAATTCAAAGCTTAGGTCACTGCAAAAAAAAGCCAAAATTAGTCAGTTTTCTGTGCATTGCATGATGCCTTGAATGTCACCAGAAGCAAGGGAGAGAGCCATTGGTGTGCTGCAGACGGGCATGTCATGTGCCAGTGTTGCCAGACACTATGGAGTAAGCTGCTCCACTGTGTCTCAACTGCAGATGACTGTCCAAGATCCGGTCGCCCTCGAGTGACCACACCAGAGCAGGACCGACACAGACTGGTCCATCTGAGAGATCGTTTCAGATCTGCCACCCGTACTGCTGCTGAAACTGCCAGCACACACAATGCCCGCATCCATGACAGGACAGTGAAGCTCCATGCCTCATGCTCACACCTCCTAGAGGTCACACCAAACTGGTTTGGCTGCAATGGAGTCGTCAGCAATGGCATCAGGTCCTCTTCATGAATGAGTCACTCTTCAGTCTTTTCCATGCAGACGGGAGGGCCAGAGTGTGGAGGAGGAGTTGCGTTTCTTTTTTCCATCAGTATATTTAACACCAAGTCCAAAGTGAGCCATAAAAGTAGTAAGACATACAGAAGCAGCCATGTAGAACGTTTGTCAAAACTTGCATCCATGGTTGGCAAGTTGCAGTGTAACACAGTGTGATTCATCATGCAAAATTTAGAACTGCCCAAAAAAGATTAATACAGATGCAGCCATTCAAAGTGCGCGGTACATTGGCTACATCCTCGCACATCGTGACGCGCAATACGTGACGTGGTACATGATTGGTTGACCGACAGGGGCACTCATGTGTCGGTTGTGGAAAGATTTAAATGTTTTTATTGCGCCTGTATTGAATATTTATATGGAATTTTACCACTGAAGGGAAATCTT
Organism: Lepisosteus oculatus; assembly: GCF_040954835.1. Classification (NCBI taxonomy): domain Eukaryota; kingdom Metazoa; phylum Chordata; class Actinopteri; order Semionotiformes; family Lepisosteidae; genus Lepisosteus; species Lepisosteus oculatus. The sequence continues at coordinate 53,345,408 of NC_090696.1, forward strand.
AGTAACTGAGCATAAAAAGAATAGGAGCATATCGCGTGTGAAGGCCATAGACTATATTAATTTTGGAACATAAACATACAGTATTACAGTATATGGCTGGTCTCGGTACTTTAAAGAAAAAATACACACCAGTATTCCATTTCTCCCTAAACATTTTAAGCATCGAAGTCTTTGACATGTGAAATAGCGTGTACAAAAAGTGGTAGTTTTAAGCTTTTCTGATAATATAATATGGAATTTGTGTATCTAAAGAAATTAATAACTATATAATTATATTCATATACTGCAACACAGTAATACAATATAGTCACTCGTTGCTACGCAACGCAGACACACAGCCACAGGTAACTCGCAAAGAGAGGATATTAGCTAGACAATATGATAAAGGAATAAATGATTTTTTAATTTCTTTTGCACATTTATTTGAACATTTCCATCGATTGTACAAGCACTTGGAAACTGTCCAATCCCTAGTTTGTCCTCATTTTTTATGCTCCAGGCATTCACCCGGTCTGGCGCCGGTCTGTATCTTCTAGGATATAATGCCGGCGATATGTGTTAAAATTGGGTTTCCAATAACGTCACAGCAAACTCTTGTTTTTATGTCCACCATAACGGACAATCTCCCTTGCTTTTAACCAAGCGTTTCATAATTTCCATAATTCTGGGATGTTCCTATACCAGATATTACGGTTGGCTTCAGAATGGTGATTGGCTGACACCATCTGACACCCCTCTGATTGGAGATAAAAAAAACTTGCTGATCTGTTCTACATAGCAGGAAGAAAACAGCATATGCTGCTTCTATTCGAAACGTGTATTTTAAAAGTTTAATTAGGAAGTAAAACCTTACAGCGTACACAGATTTCTAAACTGATCAGGAGGAAGAAAAATCACCCGTGTTTCACGCATAAAAAGTGGTTATTAACTATCGAAACCTGATTTATTTATTTTATTTTTATTTAGATTAAGAGTTCCTGTCATCCCCATTTCCATTTAAATCGCAAACCCGTGTTTAATTACATATTTTTATTGATTCACAATCTGGCAATGCAAGTAAATCATTATCTTTGTCTTCTGCATAATAATGTTCACCTCTCTGTCCAGCAAATTAATAATAAACTTTATTTTCGTCATCTCCGCCTTAATGGTAACCCCGTCACGGATTGTATTTCATTGCACTTTGACAGATTGTCTTTAAATCAATTGTTGTCAGAATATCCCCAACTCCAAACAAGAACACAATTGCAACGCTTTTATTAACTGGCTGTTTCAGTAACATAAAGTATATATTTAAAGTAATAATTTAAATAAAGATAATTTTATAAAGATATGTTTATGTTGTGAATGTCTGTAGATTGTATCTTATTTTTAGTTTTTGTTTTGTTTCACATTAATTTTATAAGCGAATCTTGATTAAAATACTTTTATTTTTTCACAATCTGGCAATGCCAGACAGAATTCACATTCGCTGCAGCCAAATGGCCTTGCAGATCAGAAAATCAAGGAACAAAACAATTTTTTGTATCGCTTTAACGTGCTAATGTGTTGGTGTAACACTCTGTGTCTACAGTACATTGTAAACAAACCGGTTTCACAGGTATTTTCAACCCCCAGCCACTGTTGTTTCATCGGTTGTTATCCTGTAAAGTGTTTTGAGGAGCCACCTTTAAATACCAATAGGGTTTATCAGTGAAAAGACTACGGGCATTCTTCCTCCCCCCTACATTCTCAGAGTAGAATAGAATTTATTATTAGCACAATTAATTACAGTGCTAAATTTAATATTATTGATTACTAATAGTTTATGCTTACACCTAGCTTTCTTAACGCGAGAAGTACTACCGTAAGAACTGTACAGTAAGTACTTACTGTACTTACTGTACTGTACTTAAGTACTACTACTGTAAGCAAAAAAAAGGGGTTTTGGAGGCGGGGGAGGTGTCTTTCGCTGGAAGACTTGCCCCCTTCTACTTTGAAAATACCTGTGAAACAGGTTTCATTCGTCACAGCCAGCACTCCCGCAGAGAGTGATAAAAACTGCGCATCGCCAGGCAAATGCACATTAATATGTTGGGCTTTTGGGCTCGGGTGGATTTGCACCCTACAGTTCAACCTGCGGTACCGCTGTGTACTGTACATACAGTACGAACATGTGTTATTTTGAAATATAAAAAATGTCAATATACTGTAGGAGAAATTGAGTATTGGTGTGTATTTTTTCTTTAAAATACCAATAATACAGTTTACATAATATGTTTATGTTCCTAAACTAATATCGTTTATGACCTTTATGACCTTCATTATGCTCCTCTGCATTTTATGCTTAGCTACTAAAATTTCCCTTTAATGGTAAAATTCCGTATAAATATTCAATACTAAGCGGATTAAAATGTGCACAATAAAGAGATTAAATGATTAAATATTTTCACTAATGACCAATACACCACATTATCTTCCGCGTCACATTAACATTGGAATGTTTTTTTTACATGTGTCAAAAGAAGAGATACACAATCTGTCTCCTCTATAACTGCTCGGTTTACAGAGAAATTCCGCCAGAGCCTCACAACATTGTCCAATAATACTCTTCTTGGGTCTAATTTTTAGTTAAGCAGGATTTGAGCTACAGACCATAACAGACCAAAAAACAGAATCCACCTGCGATTCACGTGTTAAAAAAACGTGTTTACAAAGAAAGTGAAATACAGTAATACTACCAGCTATATAGATACATAGATTTAGATATTTAGATCCTTAAATTAATATCATTATTAATTTATTTAGATCTGTGATTACATATTCTCGATTATAAAGCAGATAAATCCGGTCCTGGAATCTGACTGGCTGACACCCTTCTGAAGCGGTACAATAATCTCTGGTAAACGGACGCCCCTGAAATTTTACTTTTTACTGTGTGATAAATTTTAAAGACTACTTCTTAGCGTAGATAAGAAAGCATAGATAAAAAAGCTTGGATTCTCATTAATCTGGTACAAGTCTCATTTAAAACGTTTTTGTGCTCTTGAGGATCCTTGTGATATTTTGAGCTCTGGTTGAATGATAAGTGTCACAGTTTAAATAATTTTCGTTGTTAGAAATTATGAAACGCTCTGTTAAAAGCAAGGGTTTTTTATGTATGTTATACTAAAAGAAAATGCCAGACGAATTTGGGATTAGACAGTTTTTACGTGCTTGTACAATCGATGGAAATGTTCAAATAAATGTGCTAAAGAAATAAACAAAAAAAAGTAATTTATTCCTTTATCCTATTGGCTAGCTAATGTCCTGTCCTCGTTAGTTAGATCAACGAAATGCTGTGGTGTTACTTTTTGTCGATTAAAAAATAAAGTATTTTCATTTGAAATGACGGTTACAAATAATGTGGACCACCGTAATACTTTGGGTTTACAGCTTGTCCAAGGTCATTCATTATTAATACTATTAGTAATATCTTCGGTAAAGGCTTTGATGCATAAACTATTACTGCATGATTAAAATATTTATGATAAAAGTAGGTTGTGTACTTTTGCCCAGCTGAGCAATCTTGCTTTCATAAAATATACCAACTTTTTAATGACTGATGATTAACATGCTGTAATACACAGTTTAAATTTAAAAGCTCAAATGCTGTACATGAGAGGTTAAGCTTTATTGGCTCCCCCTGGCAGTTTTACAAGGTGATTCCGGATACTTTCCGGCATGACGTCAAATGACGCGTTACACCGCGTGATACTGCGTTTTCATGCGACACGCCCATCGGGGTGTACCGCGAAATACCCCACGCGTTTTGAATGGCTGCATCTGTAGGTGACACTTTTGGTGTGTTAGATGTCAGTGAAACTTTAGATCCATTTCTTTAATTTAATATTTAATATAGAGTCATGTAATAAAGGTAAATTTTGGTAGCTAAAATAACCATCCAAAATTAAGCATCAAATTCTTTAATTTAGATCACTTACTGTGGTGACTTTGGAAAAGTCTTGACATGCTGACAGCAGTGTTTCCCATGAATACTTACTGTCATTATGTTTGGAAAGACTTAACGTGCTTGTTTTAACTACATTTCCCATGAACTTTCCCATGAAGGTTCAAATTAAAAACAATAAACAACATATACTTGAAGAAACATAAATATAATAAGTACTTATAAACCATCATGGCTGGGTGGGACCTGCAGGACCCAAGGAAGCAAAATCTTGGATTTCTCTGGGAGAGATGTAGGTGTTTTGGGCAGCTTCACAATCAGTTTTTCAGAGTAGTTTCTACTGGGTTTGTCTTGTGTTATATTGATATTATCTGTTCCTTCTCTGATTGATTAACTTCTTAATTACATATCCCGTCAAATGGGAAAATGTTTTTTTTTCTCATATGCTTTTGCACAGGAGCTTATATATGTATTTATCTAAAATAATATTTTAATTGCATATGTTTTGTTTGGTTTGTATTACACAAAATGAGGAATATTATCTAATTTGCACAAATTGTATTGTACCGCAATACTTTTTGTGACATCTTAGTTAACAGATGCTTAATTGTTTAATCTAAAAATGTGGACGTGTTGCTTAAACCAGAAACAATTCGATTTTGCTTCATGAATCCAAAAATCCAAAATTTTGGTAACATGTTTCGTAAAGTTACTGAGGAATTTCCCTTACTGCCCCTTCTCGTTGTAATATAGTAAACAATGTGTTGATTTTTTCCCTAGACGTTTTGTTATTGTTTTTAAGTATACAGTACAGAAATGCAGGAACAAAGAACAGAAATGTATAAAAAGAGAGCATTTTATGAAAATACTAAAATCGTTTCAATTATTGTCTGCACTTTGCTTTTCAGGGTTTTTTCCAGTTCTGTAATGAGCTGCAGCCATTCTTTTTGAGAAGCAGTAACCACACTTTCCCAAAACAGTTCAATAATTACGACAACACATTTTTTATTTATAATATGCTGTTTTTTAGTGTGTTTTTCACCAATTTTCTTCAGTTTTCTTCAGTGTTTTTTTATTCATATCGTTTTATTTCAAAACTCGTCTTGTTTGTTTGGTTTCACTTCCTCTACAAAGCAATTATAACATCAATAATTTTTACTATATTAATAATTCTATTCATTTCAAATATCACAATATAGTAAATATTACATTGATATTCATAATAAATGTAGTAATAACATGGATGACCCCCCGTAGTGTAGAGTTACTGAATGAAAACCAGTTTTAGCAGTACTTGACTTCTAAACCAACAATGTTCAGGATGCTCGGAAAGAGTAAGGGAATTTAAAGATGCCCTTAAACACAGATCGCTACTATATTTTTTACATGTATACTTACTTTTAAATATTAATTTTTAAAGCCACTATTATAGTCTAATACATTTTTATATCTGGATTTGTTGGGGTTTTTTGTTGCCATGAGTGGTGGATATAATTAGTTTTTATAATCATTTGACTTGATTGCATGGTTATAGAATAGTTTGAAATCCATAAGATTGGCAGCCGATAATCAATTGCAGTGAATCTTATTTGGTTTTTGGTAGCAGCCTGTGACAGCTAAGCGAAGCTGTGCCTCCTATAAACTGCACAAATAATGATTTCTGATTTTCTCTTAAAAACCAAAAAAATAACTGCCCAGCACGGCTCTGACATGGATGTGTGATACAAACTATTGATACCCAGTCCAGCAGCACTGTCGATTTTAAAATATGCATTTACTTGCAAATTCACTCCTCTCTGTGTCATCTCCTGGAAAACTGTCTCAATGTGCAATATATTAGTGTTCCATTCAAAGAATTAAACACTCGATTTGGGGATAGGGAAACATGGTTTCCCAAAGTCCCCTATAACTGTACTTAGCACTACAAATGTAAACTGTGCTTTAGCATCTTAGTGTTCACTTATGCTTTAAGTACTCAGTGTTCAATAATGATGGATGGGGACTTGTATGCTCACCAGTAAGTAGACCAGTTAGTATCTCAAAGATAGGGTGAATAAGATATATCTGATAAACTGCACACCACAAGATACAGTACTAGAACAGGTGCAGTTTAATATTTGATCTAGCTTTCTTGTTTCAGTCTACAGTTCAAATCTGAATATATCAGTATGGCCCAGCTGTATGTGAAATGGGATACTTTAAACAGGACATCAAAGTGATGCTGAACAAGGCGAACTCTTCCTGAAAAGATCTTTAACATATTTAATTGCATAACAGTTCATAGCTTACCTGACATGATTGCTGCAGAATTTAGTTAACTGGGGTTGGTTAATAAATATCAATCTCCTGTCTTCTTGGTCTGCTAAAGATGTTTTTTCTGAAGTGTCTTCTGTCTTCTCATAGCCTGAAATGGGAAGTAAAACCAGAAAATAATAGTACGATTTCAACTTGGGCACAATAAAAACGTGTGTGAAATGTGTTTTTTCTTGGCTTGTCTTATATTCAGCTTTAAAGGTTCCTTCCAATCCAAGCAACATAATTTGCAGGAAAGTCTCTAAAGGTTAACAATCAATTGACAGTATGTAGTTTGCTAGGCAGATACACGTCTGTGATTATTCACTTGGTGAAATTTAACTGGAGCTTTGTGAGAGAGTTTCTTGTCCTTTTATTAAATAATCACATTCATCTTAAGTATACAAAAAAGAAAAACAAAACTTTAAAAACATTTATCTCTTCTTAATTGACCGATTTGATTCAGATCTGGTGAGTGAAAAGGTAATGTCATAGGGATACCATATGTTATCTGTGTCATAGTCATCAAACTACTGGGCAAGCACATGTACTCTGTGGATGTGGACATTATCACTCAGTACCATGAAGTAACCATTGTCATTAATGTTGCCTTCTAAGGGAATTAGAAATGAGTACACCCAAACCATGCCAGGAAAATGCACGGCACACCAAAACAAGACCTACATTTTCAAAAAAGTGCATAAACCAGCAAAGTACAACAAACTTAAATTACGTCAAATGAATTCTGAATTCGTCCATTCAGAATGCGCAGGGAATAATGCAATACTTTGTGGTTCAGGTGCTGTGTTTTCTGCACCTTTTTAAAAATACTTGTGGGAGTGCACTACTTTGTTAAACCGCCAGGTAGAGCAGTGAAAGCTTAACATGGCATTTGAAGCATTTGGGCTGTCGCCAGAAAACACCTGGTTTCAAATCTTGGTCAATGCTTAGGGACACTCTTTTTCCAATGACAGAATTTAAGTTGTATACTGTGTAGACTTTTATTAATTTTAAACTGTGTATTAGAGCATGTTAAAAGGAATTGTAATGGATTTGTGTTCTAGGGCTTGTGCCCTCGCCACTCTCACCCTAGTTCGTGCCTCACTGCATTGGCTCGAACCCAGGTCTGAGATTTGAAGTTGCAATTCTGAGTTTTTAAGTCATAATTCTGAGATATAAAGTCACAATTGCGAGATACCATAGTGCGTTTTTTTTTACTCCCTAGCGGAAACCGGCTTCCATACACAGTAGATGGTTGTGGTAGCTAAATATAAGAAAGTACACAACAGAATTCCACTCTCTTCATAAATATTTCATGTATCAAAGTCTTTAACGTGGTGACTTACAGTGTGTTATGGAAAAGTTTTAATGTGCTTGCTCTAACATTTACATAACATTATAAAGATTATATGCTGTACTTTAAAAAAGTTATAATGTTTTATTCTTTTCAAAGAACACACCACTTGCTGTAATTGGAAAAAGTTATACTGATTTAAAACCACTTGATAGTTATATTAATATGGAATCGTGTAAATAAGCAGCTAAAACTATCACAAGTGGATGTTTTAGAAACATTTTGACATTTGTTTTTTCTTTGTCATTATAATGGTAATGGACAAAGGACTCATGGTAAAGTAGTGCACTCTACCCAGATGGTTGAAAGCCCAATCAAAGCATTACTTTTGATTTGTTTCTAACATAGCTGAATACATAATAATAGTTCAGGTGGGTAGCTGCGTCAGCATGCGTAGGCTGCAATGGAACAAGTAATAGGTTTATTCCATGCTGAAAAAAAGAAGAAAGAGAACAAAACGTTTCGGCCGTGGAGCCTTCTTCAGGTGTGGAGCCTTCTTCACCTCTTTCAGGTTTACATCCAAATTGAGAAAATCTATATTTTGTCTTAATCCAAATTTCAGCAATGAGTAATCAGCCAAAAATGTATGTTTAAATTTAAAACTTTAAAGCGTATATTGTACTGTACAGTACTGCACGCTCCAAAGACTTACTGGGAGCATTTCTGGCAAAATTGGCTCCCACATGAGTTTGTCTATCTGGATTAATTATTATTCAAAATGCATGATACAACCCCGTACCACGCGAAATTACCCAAAGTTCACCCCGTTGTACCGCAGTAAGTGATTTGGCTGGCCAAAATGACCGACAGGGGCACTTAAAGGGAAATTTTAGTAGCTGAACATAAAAGGAAGAGAAGCATAATGCATCGGAAGGCCATAAACGATATTAATTTAGGAACATAAACATATTATATAAGCTGTATATGGCTGGTATTGGTAGTTTAAAAAAATACACACCAGTATTCCACTTTCTTCCTAAATATTTTAAGCATCAAAATCTTTCAATCGGTTACATACTGTTTTGTTAAATAGTTTTTTGTGCTCCTTCTGACTATATTAAGTTTATATACTTCATAAAAAGTAATAATGTTTATATGAATATTTGAGCTCGTTATCGTAATACGTTTAGAATTTGAAAATTTGTATTATATATGTATTTATATAGCTGGTAGAATTACTGTAATCCACTTTCTTTGTTAACACGTTTTATTTTTAATTTGACTCATCCACGCATAATGAATTGTGAGAGAGTGATAGATGGAGACAAGATGGAGGTTCTTGACAAAACTACATTCCCCAGAATGCAGTGGGAAATAATGTGCCACACTCGGTCACCTGACCAGCTGATGCACTGCATCAGAGAGAATGACTGAAGGATTAGCCCATTAAGAGTGAGTTCATAAAGCCAGAATTACGCACTATACTATTAATATACTATTACGATAAGCACATTGTTTAATGGCGATGACATTACCCATGTCTATATCACTGTACAACACAGGTTTGAGTCGGAGTGTCTGTAAATAAAACAGCGCCTTCAAATACATATAACTACTGCATGATTTCTTTATCCGTTTCAGCTAAATGAGGGGAATTAAATCAGTCCGAATTTTGGAGTGCCAATTGCAAACTCATCAAAGCAATTTACAAGTTCTGGGAGGAAGAGCCGACAGAACAAAGTTGAACAGTTTTATTAACAGGCTGTTTCGTGTTCTTCCTAAGATTGTTGAGCGCAGTGGGGGATATTCGGGAATGTGATTTCACAGATGCTTTTGTTTTGTCTTGCATTGTCAGATTGCGTATCAATAAAAGCATTTAATTAACCATGTGTTTACAATTTTAATAAAAAATAAATTAAAATAGTATGAAAATATCTTCTCAGCTACTGGCCCGCTGGGGGGTAATGGGGACTCTTCATTATAAACATAAATGTAGAGTCCTAAAATAAATACACAGTAATAAATAACATGTTCTGCATTTACCTTTTTCTTAAGTGACAGACAAAAAGCAGAGCAATGACTTTCTCTGCAAGCTAGTAGAAGAAGTAAGTCGGTGACTCAAAGCTTGAAGCTCAGCAGCAACAAATAATTAATACAGTGTGTATTCTCCTGTCACTGTATAAAATAGAACAATGTAGAGTACATAACGTGGTTATGTATCAGTCATGTTTGCAAAAAGCTGAAGAAGGCTTCAAAGCCAAAAAGTTGTGTTTTCTCTCTTCTCTTATCGGCATGGAATAAACCTATTACTTGTTCCTTAACAATGACAACATTCCATGAAACTAAAAATTCTTTCCCAACACCCAGAACTGTTCTGTTCTATTCTATTCCATTACACAGTGGGGTGTTGAAAGTCCTAGCCTTTGTGAGAAGTACGGAGCTGCTTTACATAAGGTAGCTGCAATGGAATATACTGGTATCTAAAAGTTAATTACAAGCTGGCAAGAAAAGACACAATTTATAGATGTCTCCTCTATAAATTTTCAGTTTACAGACCGTCCAAGGTAATTTATGATGAATAATATCTTCCATATCACATTTACGCTTTTTACAGGCGTAAATCCACGTATTTTCTAACCGCTTTATCCAGGACAGGTAACAGTTTCACCCCTCCCCCTTCCCTCTGCCTGTTTCTTTTAAGTACATTGCTGTCAATGTTGTAGCAACAGACAAAATGAAATGCTTGGAGTTTATAATGTAAGGCTCTCTGAATGAGTTAAAACTTTGCTGCAGGTCAAACAAATGTATTTCCCACAAGCTATACTGTAGTGGCAGTACAGTAGTAGTTTGAAATTATTCATTGTTTTTAATAAATCACTTAGCTTAGAACATGTGGTGATATTTATAAATATTATAAATGTCTATGTAGTGTTAATAATATTAGCTATTTTAGTTTTTCAAATAAATGTTTTTCTTTTAAAGAAATCTCACGGTGACTGCTGGGATCAAACCCCCAACCTCCAGCATGCAAGGCAACCGCCTAAGCCATTATGCCACATACATAATCACTTGGGAATGAGTTAAAAAGACATTTACAAAGGCAGTGTACTACTGCAATCATTTGAGCTATATGAATATAATTATACCGTTATCAAAACTTACTTTGTATGATTGGAAACGAATACATGATCGGATCAACTAAATGCTTCAAAGAAAGAGGCGCTCTTTTCATTTGGTTTAACAGTCTGTGGAGTACCAAAACAATCAGTTTAAACAAGAGAGTGTGGTGTTACTTTTTGTCAATGAAAAAATAAAGTATTTTCGTGACGCAACAGTTAAACTGATGCAGACGGTTACGAAGAAAGTGGACCACAGTAATAATTTAAACTTTCAGCCTGTCCAAGGTCATTCATTATTAATACTATTAGTTACATCATCCGTAAAGCCTTTGATGCATAAAATATTTCTGCATAATTAAAATATTTATGATGAAGGTGGAAGGTTGTGTACTTTTGTCCAACTCAGCAATCTTGCTTTTATAAAATATATTGACTTTTTAATGTTTAATGATTAACATGCTGTTATACACAGTTTAAAATGATTAAAAGTCTAAAGAGTATACAACTTAAATTCTTAATTGGAAAAAGTTTGTCCCTCGGCAGTGATCGTGATTCGAAACCGGGCGTTTTCTGGCGATAGATCAAATGCTGTACATGAGACGTTAAGCTTTATTAGCTCCACCTGGCGGTTTTACAAGGTGATTCCGGATACTATTATCATGATTTCTCGATTAATAAGTTCTTCACGGAAGTTTGAAGTTGAACAATTCTAAACAAGTAAATTTTTTTACAATTGCCAGTAACTGGAGATCAGCTTATCAATATGTTGAAACTGTACCACAACAGTGAAGACAGACGTGTTACACCTTTAAGTGAGCCAGTGACACACTCTGTTCTTTACTAATGTACACTGTCTAGATGTGGATGGTCTTGTTACGCAAAATATTTTAGACCAAAGAGCTCACTTATTAAACTCCAAGATACTAACTGATTTGAATTTCTATTTGTCTAATTTAGCTGAAACAAAAAAAAAGAACACGTATTGGAACGCGCTCTGTTTTACTTACAGACACTCCAACTCAAACTTGTGTTGTACATTGATATAGACATGGGTAATGTCACCCTAATTAATCAATGTGGTTATCGTGTAAATCCAGCGAAACTAGAAGTTTTGCAGAAGGTGATATACTGTACATTATTTTCTGGAGCACGGTTTAGTTCAAACAAGGAGGTTCATTGTTTATAGGTACCAAACCTCGATGGGATGTCACGGTTTTGCACAGATTACAGAAAAGAAAACACTGAAACTCCACTGTTTAACTATAATCAAGGACTGATGCACTGTTCTCTTTTGTAATAGGGTTATTCCCAGGAAATTAGACACAAGAAGGGCATGGACAACGTTGTGTGGCTCTGGGAGAATTTTTCTGTAATGTGAATATAGAGGGTTATAGAGAGTTATAGAGGAAACATGCTGTGTATTGCCACTTTTTGCACTTGAAAAACGTTCCAATTTAAATGCAATACAGAATATAGCATTAATAATATTAATTAATTAATGACTATGAATGAGTTGTAAGATGGAGCTCTAGAGAAGACGTGCTGAGTCTCGTCTTTTCCAGGTTCCTGGATGTATCTATTTATTTTCCAGATGGCTGCTCTTCTATTTTTATAAAAAGCCTGTATTGCCTGTAACAATTTGAGTCTCTGACACACTCTGCAGAGTGACAGCAGGACTCCCAATATTGCAACATTGGAATAAAGACTTTACTCAGGTGAGAACTCTCTCTTGTGGCATCCTTGATAGGTATATTTCCATGACAATAAACACCACTTACTATGCACAAAAAGTGGGTGATTTTTCTTCCTCATCATCTACGCTGTTAGTTAAACTTTTGCTAACGCAACATGAAACATATACACAAAAAAAATCACACTCTTCTCTTAAAACCAGGAATTTAAACCGGGAATTACTTGGCTAAAGCTGCATCAGTCACTACTGGGAATGTGTACTGATGGAGAGTGGAATTACAACCATGCACGCCGCAACTGCTGCTGAATACAAACATTTAATAATATATAATTAGATATTATAGTTAATTATAGATATAAGTACAAACAGTGGTGCTAAAAGTTTGTGAACTCTTTAGAATTTTCTGAAATTCTACATAAATTTGACGTAAAATGTGATCAGATCTTCATCTAAGTCATAAAAATACATAAAAAGAAATAACACACGAAAGGATATTCATTCATTTATTGATCAAAATTATCCAATATTAAATGTCTTTGTCTGAAAAAATATGTGAACCTCTAGGATTATCAGTTCAGTTAAGGGGATCATTAGAGTCACTAGTGTCAATCAATGGGATGACAATCAGGTGTTTGGGTGGCCCTGCCCTATTTAAAAAACATAAACCTGAGTCTTCACTACCAAAGTCTGGTCTTGACCACAAAGGTTTGTGAAAGCGTGCCATCCCTTGATCAAAGCAGATTTCTGAGGACCTCAGAAAAGGAGTTGTCATTGCTCATCAGGCTGGAAAAGGTTTCAAAATGATTTCTAAAGACTTTGGGCCTCACCAATCCACTGTCAGGCAGATAGTGTACAAATGGATAAAATTCAACACCACTGTTAATCTCCCCAGGAGTGATCGTCCAACAAAAATCACTCCAGTAGCAAGATGTATAATATTCCAGGACATCAAAAAGAACGCCAAGGTAACATCTAAGGATCTGCAGGCCTCTCTACCACTGGCTAATAAGTCCAGCATCAGGCAAACACTGAACAAGAATAGTGTGCATGGGAGGATAGCAAGGAAGAAGCCATTACTCTCCAAGAAGAACTGTTGCCCGTTTTAAAGTTTGTTAAAGATCTCCTGGATGAGCCAAAAGACTACTGGAAGAATGTTCTGATGAACGGATGAGTCGAAAATAGAACTTTTTGGCTTAAATGAGACACATTATGTTTGGTGAAAACCAAACACTACATTCCAACATAAGAACCTCATCCCAACCATGAAACACGGTGGTGGTAGTATCATGGTTTGGGGCTGCTTTGCTGCCACGGAACCAGGACAGCTTGCCATCATTGACAGAACTATGAATTCTGGATTGTACCAGCAAATTCTACAGGAGAATGTCAGGGTATCCGTCCGTGAATTGAAGCTTAACAGAAAGTGGCTCCTGCAGCAAGACAATGACCCTAAATGAGGAATGAGGCAAAATTCCTGCAAGCCGACATGCGGGACTGATCAACAGTTACCGTAAATGTTTGGTTGAAGTCATTCCTGCTCAAGGGCGTCACACCAGTTACTGAAAGCATAGGTTCACATAGTTTTTCTGACATAGAAAATTAATGTCGGATCATTTGATCAATAAATGAATGAAAAAGTATATCCTTTTGTGTGTTATTTGTTTTATTGGGTTCTCTTTATCTACTTTTTATGACTTGGATGAAGATATGATCACATTTTAGGTCATATTTATACAGAAATTCAGAAAATTCTCAAACTTTCCAGCACCAATTTCTATTACACAACTCATTATATAAAGTTTTATAAAGTGTTACTTTACGTCATCACACAACTACGCCCGGTTATCAGTGACTGGCTTAGGCACTCCAGGCAAGAAAACTCCTAAAACAGGCAGACTGACCATCTGGCCCTGGGCAAAGATGATCTCCGACAGTGCATCTAACAAAGAGTCGTGCTTATGTCTTCCACCGGAAGTACCCCTGCGTTTTGTCCTGCGGCATGTACAGTGTAGACTGTTCCACAAGCACTGTGGATCATTTTAAATGCCATAAATGTTTAGTTATAGTAGAGTTGGATGACAGAATTCGCGTTCTGGAGGGGTGCATTAGCACACTTTCTGAAAATACAAATTGAGGGATGGATAGATTTGGCTAAGTTGGAGCACTTAGTCAACTCAGAATTAGCTGTAGTCCAGCTGTCTCCAGTTTGGGGCCTGCACCAACAGCAACAAGATGCAAGCCCTGGGTCACAGTCAGACAGGGGTCTAAGGGCTCAAAGACTAAACCTTCTGCACACCAGTCACCAATCCAACTTAGCAACAGGTTCTCTGCTCTCGGCAGCGGGGATAAGGTGCTTATAATTGGCGACTTGCTAATCAAGAATGTTAGAATTCCTAACCGTCATAAAGCAGCGGTTTGCGTAAAATGTCTCCCTGGGGCCAGAGTTTCTGACAAAACTAGACATTTTCCAGCAATGAAGTCTCCGCCTTGGTTGTTAACACTAGAACTAATAATATAAAGTAACAACAATCCAAGGTATTAAAGGGTATCTTAATTTCTATATGCACAAGAGCACAAAGAAAATGTTGGAATTTAATTGTGTCTGGTCCCTTACCAGTCCTCTACAGAAGGGACATAACCTATAGTAGGCTATACTCTCTAAACCGCTGGTTACAGACTTGGTGTGCATCCACTTGAATAACCTTTATCAATAATTGGGATGTTTTTTGTGAACGGCCTGGCTTTTATAAATGGGACAGTTCCCACCCTAACTGGTGGGGATCATCAATTCTATCCCAAAATATAGCAGACAAATTGCATGCCTGACTACTGAGAGCACCACTCAGGCCTCAGCCTGGCAATTTTAAATCGCATGCTGCCTTGTGTTTAGTTCACCTCCTGCGCTCTACTTCTCTACTACACAGCATCCCATAAATCACATAACGTTTCAGAACTAGAAATGATTGTAAATAGAGAGAACACAGCAACTATCACTAGACATAGACTAGAATTCAGAAGTTCCTTTAGGGGCTCTTGTTCTGATAATTTAATCTAATCCACTGGTAAATTTAAATCAACTCTGACCTGTGCCTTCTAACAGAAACCTGTCTTATAACCACTGACACTATTCCTTTAGTTGAAGCCTCACCTAAGGCTATACTTTTTCACAGAAAGCCCATTGCTCAGGACGTGGAGGTGGCCTACCAACCATCTTCAGCAAGACTAGAAAAATTGAACTAAAAACTAGAAATGATTTTTACACATTTGAGACAATGCTTCTTAAAATATAATCCAAATCATCCACATATATTCTTTTAGTATACAGACCCCCAGGACCATCTTTTCTAGCTGAGTTTGGTGAACTGCTCTCTGACTTAATTATTAATGTGAACGCTCGCCTGATCAACGGGAGAACTACGATCAGAAGTGTGGACAGCTGAATCTCAATATTCAGGACTAGCGCTACATCGGGAACAAACCAGTCTTCTTCCCGTCTAAAGAGTGTGACTTGTTTAGACCCGCAGTCACTTTTCATGTGAACGAACTCTAGTTCAGCTCTAGTTCAGCCAGGACTAACTAGCCGGTCTTCAGAGAGTCACTGTCTGTGCGCCTCCCCCTCCTTCTCCTTCACCTCCAACTGCACCAGGACTGCCTGGCACCAGGCCAGAGGACGCTGATTGGATGCACCAACAGTTACTGTTACTGTTCCCTTCTGACTGCGGGAGATCTGAATCCATATAAATTAGAGAGTATTCAACTTTCTGCATTACAGCTCAGTAATTCAATTGTGACCTCAACCCCAGTTGATGTCAGTGACGTACTTGCTTTTGAGTATCTAGTGTAGAAGTTGTAATCAAAGCTCATTAACGAAATGGTTTAAATGAATGGTATACTGAATGTATGTGTCTCTTGGTATTTGTAATTCTTCATTATTGAATATATACCTTTTGTATTTTGCTAACCCTCACTATAAGATCTGTTATGTTTATATGCACATTTTATATATTAATAAATGTATTCTCGTGTATTAGTAAACACTAAGTGTGTGCGTTGTCGAGTTATTCCACAAGGTCGGTTTAATAGCCATCATAGAATCATTTTGTGACTTACTGCTACAAATAATAATTGTCCCAGTAAATGCACAAAACCCCTACACTGTGATAGATAAGATCAGATCCCTTTATTAGCCATATACAATTTGTTGCATTAGGTATTCGTCTTTTCTCATACCCCAGCTTGCTCTCCATGAGACACACAGACAGGGAGAGAAGCTTGGGGTCAGAGCGCAGGGTCAGCCATTGCACAGCGCTCCTGGGGTTAAGGGTCTTGCTCAGGAGCAGGATTTGAACCGGCAACCTTCCAGCCACAGGCGCAGATCCTTAGCCGATACAGCTGGTCAAGGTGCTCTCAATGTTGCTTCTGTAGAAAGCAGTATGAATGGGTGGGGGAAGGTTTGCCCTCCTCAGTCGCCGCAGGAAAGAGACACTGCTGTGCTTTTTTGGCTAGGGAGGTGGTATTGAGGAACAAAGTGAGGCCATCTGTAATGTGTACACCAAAAAACTTGGTGCTTCTAACTGTCTCAACAGGAGAGTCGATGTACAGTGGGGAGTGCTCAGTGTGGGTCCTCCTGAAGTCAATGATTATCTCTTTTGTTTTGTTTACATGAAGAGATAGGTTGTTGTTGTTTGTGCACCAGTGGTTGCTCCACCTCCTCTCTGTATGGTGACTCATTGGTGTTGCTAATGAGGCCCACCACCATCTTGTGATCGGCAAACTTGATGATGCAGTTTGAACTGTGCTTGGCAGTAAAGTCTTGTGTCATCAAAGTGAACAGCAGTGGACTGAGCACACAGCCCTGGGGGGTTCCAGTGCTCATTGTGATGGTGCTGGAGATATTATTACCGATCCGGACTGTCTGAGGTCTCTGGGTCCAAAAGTCCAGAATCCAGTTACAGAGGGAGGTGTTAAGGTTCAGCAAGCTCAAGTTTTCTGTCAGCTTCTGGGGGATGATTGTATTAAATGCTGAACTGAAGTCAATGAACAGCATTCTTACATATGAGTCTTTCTTATCCAGGTGGGGCAGGGCAAGGTAAAGGGCAAGAGATACAGCATCATCAGTAGACCGGTTGGGGCGGTATGTAAACTGAAGGGGGTCCAAAGGGATAGGGAGTCTGGACTTGATGTGGCTCATGACTAGCCTCTCGAAGTACTTCATGATAATTGGTATGAGTGCCACAAAGCGATAGCCATTGAGGCAGGACATGGCTGACTTCTTCGACACTGGTATAATAGTGGTGGATTTGAAGCATACGGGGATGACTGCCTGGCATAAGGAGATATTAAAAATATCTGTGAGGATGTTAGCTAGCTGTACTGCACATTCCTTGAGCACGCGACCAGGTATATTATTGGGTCCAGGAGTCTTATTTGGATTTACTCTGGCTAGTGTCCTCCTCAACAAGTACTGGTTGCCAGATTTAGCTTTCGGCAACAGGCCAACATAGTCAATAATTACGAGCTCAAATGATTCTCCAATAGCTGGTATAGGATAGAGCGGAGCTTGTATCGGACCACATCTGCCTTCAGATCCGGCCAAAAGAAATGCCTTAAAATATGGTTATGCGTTTTCGTAACCCCTAAATGTCCAGGCACACAAAGGTCATGAGCTAAACATGGGACTTGAGGTCAATAAGCAGTAGATACGACAATCTGATAATCCAAATTCAACCATCATCTCTACAACTTGGAGGAGTCCATTTGTGCATCAGGATTTCCTTATCTGTAAAATACACCACAGATTTCTCTCTAACCTCCTTTGAATCCACAACAGTAGACCAAAAGTAGACCGGCAGCGAGAGAAGAATCAGATTTCTGTGCTGCAATAAGCTGTTCTCCAGTTACGGGCCATTTACAAGACTGAGCAGCACCAGTATCCCTTTATAAATCTTTATAGACTTCTGTTCCTTTAGATCCCCGGTTATTGACACCAATCCCTCAAAAATAAACGGTTCATACACTTTATTAGTGTCCAGTACACTCGATTTTATGTGAAGGTGCCTGAGCCAAAACAACACTTTTGGATTTTTTTTCGAACAGAAGAGGAAAACACATTTTTGTGTGTCAACACAAACTCATCTGCCAAAATGGCTGCTTGGGAGAGTGAGGTAACTTTCTGCTCATTCAGATACGTTACAATGCGATCAAGAAGTTTTTGAATTCTTCGAGTAGAATTAGCTGCTTAAGTTGAACAAAATCGTTCTACACGAACTCCTTTCTCTCAAGCAAATTCAACAAAAGTCTGATTTGCAGATTTCTTATAATTTCTAAACCTTTGATGGTATGCCACAGGGACTAGTTCATAGGCACGCAACACACCATCCTTGACATGTGATAGTCCAAACCATGCTCTACAGTTAACGCAAAACAAACATCTTGAGTCTTACCAGTAAAATGACATTGCAGCAACAGAGGCCAGATATCCTAGAGCCAGGAAAAAGCTGCAGCAATACGCTCAAAAGCGCTAAAATATGAATTTACCTCTGTTTCCCGGAATGGAGGCACTACATGGATAATGCAATAATGACAGCAAGTCTTCATAGAAAAGGTTAAAACATTATAGCTTTTTATAAAGTATATAAACTTAATATAGGCAGAACGAGCACGTCTAAACTCTTCCAAAATAACCACAGCAAGTGACCGGGTTAAAGAGTTTGATGCATACAATGCTTATGAAAAATGTGGAATACTCTTATGTATTTTTTATTTAAGTTACCACTACCAGCCATATAGAGTACGTATAATATATTTATATTCCTAAATTAATATCATTTATGACATTCAGAGACATTGTTCCTGTTATTTGTATGCTCAGCTACCAACATTTCCCTTTAGTTGTTAAATTCCATATTAATATTCCATATTAAGCTAATTTAAACATATACAGTAGAGAGATTAAATTAAGCAATCATTTCACTTACATCTAATGTACCACATGTGCCACCTGTCAATCATCTTTGGCCAGCGAATTACACGCCATGGTTAAGTGCAGCCCCAATAATACATTATGGGATTGACATTTGGTTACTGTTAAACATCTGCAGCAGCGACCCATGTGTAAGATCACGCAGTTTAATTATCTAAATTACTATTCAGGTGAGCAACCATTAAAAACTATAGCTAGAGTCAAAGTTTTATTACACCATTAGTCCTAGGTATGTCTTCTTAGCAGTATCCTTGACCTGCACTGCAAGTATCCACTAGTATAACCTGATAATGCACAGTCATGTCAAAACTGTAACAGGAGATGAAAGGATGTGATAAATAATTCAATGAAGACAAATGGCGCCATTTCACATTGCTTATACAAGTGAAGTTTTTAATTTTCTATTTGTAGTATGGGCTTCTGTCTCTGCATTTAGCAGCCAAAACTTAAAAAGAGATCTTGGTTTTACAAGAGACTATGTGAAAATGTACTGCAGCATTTAGAAAGTACTAATGCAACACCAATACCATCTTAAGAAACATTAATCAACTATCCTGTAGAAGGCATCAAGTGGTTACATGTAGAAAAGGAAAGCTTTTAATTTAAAAATGTGATGTAAAAAGATTAGTTCAGTAGGACACAACTGAGGTTATTGTCACACCCTTTACACCTAGAGGGCGCTCTACTTCTGTCCTGTTCCTAGTTCCTTAGTCCCTGTGATTATTCATGTCTTTCCGGTGTGTCTTGTTGTGTAGCCTATTTACTTCCTGTGTCTGCTCTGCTCCTTGCTCAGTATTGAGGGTACGGATGTCCTGAGACCCGCCTGGCACAAGGTCGCCCCATGTCCGTGGCCTGAGGGCATAGGTTTCTATACTGACATCGAGACTCCACAAAAAATAAAACATCAATTTAACAAAACAGTAGTGAGAGATTCTGTTGTTACATTAGCCCCACAATGAGTCATTAATAAGTAAATGTTATCATAACTATTAAAATACAAAAAAAATAAAGGACTGTAATTGCAATGGTTTCCTAAAGCCTTTATAAGCCTATTTATTCAAATACAATATAAACAGAATTTTTATAACACAGGTAAGTTGAGCACAGTCACTGTTTTATATAGGTTGCTGACAAAAAAACGTAACCCCTGGGTAAATTAGATTTATGATACTACATTTTTTGTTCTGCCTAAAAGGTTTATAAACTGATGGTTGAATGTGTCTATGGACACTGCATCAGAATATGTTTTTACTGGCAGCCTTCTTGTACTACAGGAAGACAGCACTTGTATCTCAGGATGCACACAAGTTGACAAAATTGCATTTTTATATAGTTTGTTTTATATTTGTTTTGCACATTGTAGTCTGTAAGTAGGGGATTTGCTTTGAAAATGACTGGAAAAAATTATAACGCCATATACCAGATCTGTATCATTAATAGATAGGAAACATTCAAATAACAATAGCTAATCACAATGCCAAAGTAACATTTTATGCATTTTAAAAATTAAATGAATAGTGAAAGTTCAAGTCTATGTGACAGCAGAATCCAGTTAATCCACCCATTTTCTAACTGCTTTATTAAATACAGACTTGCTGTGGAGCCAGAGCCAAACCCACCAAGCAACAGACACAAGACAGGACACACTCTGAACAGGATGCCAGTATGTTGAGGGGCATACACAAACACACACCAGGGCCAATTTTCCCAGTAGAAAAATTAACCTATCAGTATGTCTTTGGCAGTTGGAAGAAACTGGAACACCCAGAGATCACCCACGCAAACATGGGGAGAACGTACAAACTCCATGGAGATAGCACCTCAGGTCTGCAAGGTAGCAATGCTAATCACTGTGCCATCATGCTGCCCCAGAATCCAGTTAACATCATAAATTTAAAATGTTACACTTAATAATGCAATTCTTTACATAACTGACTTTGTTTTATCCTAGGGTCATTTCTGTGTTCTCACTAGTATCTTCACATTTAATGGATTAATGTTCTTTTCAGGTATGTTTAACAGTCCTGTAAAAAGGAAACTGTCACATTTTTCCAATTTTCAATGTATATGTGTAATATCAGCAGAACAGTCCCACTATACATGATATCTCTAATTTAATGATTGTATGGATTTAAACCCCAGATTCAATTAATCATAGATACATCTTTTAGCATACAATCTGTACAACATCATCGTTAACCTGTGCTGTTGGACATGGGATTTGAGGTGCTGTCCTTTAGGCACCTCCAAGATTCAGACAAAGAATCAAAGGTTAATTTCACACATAAAAGTAGAAAGAAGAATGTTTTGGCTGTTTAGCCTTCTTTAGATGTGAGGCAGCAGACAAGCTCACTATATTAATGGCTGGCCATCTGATACAGAAGACTTAACACTGCTGAAAGAGTGACACCATCATAACACATAAAAGCTGCATACTGTAACATGTAACTGAACATCACCTCTGTATCACAGAATAACAATGTGTATATATTCCTTCTAGAGCAGAATGTTATATTGAGTTGTAACTTAAGTTTATAAAGAACAATAATTAACATTGCACATCACAGGTAAAAGGATGGTAAAAAAAAATAGAAAACAGCTGAATTAACCCAATAAAAAGCTTTCCATAGACTTCGCACAATACAGTACCATTTAGCTGTACACTTCAAAAGTCTTGCCCAATCTCATAATCTCTGATTGAAGACTTCGTTATTTTAAAAGCCTCCAACATTGCAGTTTAAAAAAACACATAACTTTTGGCACTTTAGCAAGAGGGAGCATAAGAATCATTTAGGAAGTTTATATGAACAGGAGTACTCCCCTGGGTTCTTTACTTTATTGGCAGGGAAAAGGCTGAAACAAGTACAGAATTTCAAAAACATAAATAACAATATCTCCTCCCTTTCACTGAATTCACTTTAATGTATCTTTGATGCAAGGTGTAGCAGAATTGTGGCAGACAACAGCGGACTCCTCCTCAAAAATGGACAAAGCCCAGTAAATAGACAATACATGTAGGTCCGCCATGGACTAACGTTAGGGGAGCCAGTCCAGGCCTGGGGCTGGAAGGTTGCCGTTTCAAATCCCTTGGCCAGCAGAGGAATCCTACTCTGTTGGGCCCCTGAGCAAAGTCCTTAACCCCAACTGCTCCAGGTGCGCTGTATAAATGGCTTGACCCTATGCTCTGACCCCAAGCTTCTCTCTCTTTGTCTGTGTGTCTCATGAAGAGCAAGCTGGTGTGCGAAAAAGACAAATTTCTAATGCAAGAAATTGTATATGGCTAATAAAGTGATCTTATCTTATCTATCTTATTCAAAGATTCTACCACTAATGAAACCAAGTATACAGAGGCAGTCAGATCCAACATCAATTACTGTGTGGACAGATGTTTTCCTGCCAGAAAGATCCAGATATATCTCAATCAGAAGCCAATAAGTTTAATCAAGATGAACAAAGACATGAAAACTTAAAGCTTGGTGTGCTGCCTTTCAATCACGAGACAGAACTATTTAAAAAAATCAGTTAAGTTTAAGTTTATTTTGTCATATGCACAAGTGCAATGGAATGCTTATTTGCATGGCACCAAAAATGTAAAACTCAAATTTAGATTTTAAAGTTTATAATTTAAAATATACATAGTGTCATTATAAGTTCTATTTTAAACTAAATGCTGTATACACATAAAAAACTAAACTGTAATTTCTGTTTAAGGGTATCTCTAAATTATCTTACTCTTTGCGAGCGTCCTGGAGATTTTAATTGTCAAGGGGTAACACGTTGAATTTGTCTAATTCATTACTTTCACTTAAATTAGTTGGTGAAAATCAGTATGATGAGAAGAGCTATGACAGAAAAGAAAGCCATTTTGAAAATGAGAGGAAAAAAAATGACCATCAGAGAAATTGTTGGCATTGCAAAAGTAACAATCTTTTATAAGAAAAAGGAAACAACCGGAGGAGTCAAGAACAGGCAGAGAACAGGGCTTCCAAAAGACAAATGCAGTGGATGACAGGAATAATATTTCTAAGCATAAAGAAAAAAACTAAAATTACTGTTAGTGAAATCAAAAATAATCTCTAGATTGTGGGGGTGCAAATTTCAAGTACCACAATCCGCAGAAAGCTCCATCAAGAAAAATTCAGAGGCTATACTACAAGATGCAAGCCCCTCATCAGCAACAAGAACAAAAGAACTGACCAACAAGCAACAACTTAAAGAGGCTACAGTTAAAGCCTGGCCAGTGAAGCATCTCAAGTGAGGAAACAAAGAGTCTGGTGATATCAATGGGAGGGAGGCTTCATGTAGCTATTGCAAGCAAGGGAGTTGCAACAAAATACTAAGTTTCTCATTTTTTGTAATTTTCTTTAAAGTGTCCAAATACTTATGGTCGCCTAAATTTTGGGGGACTGACCGCAACATACAGTATGCTTTGGTTGAAAGCTGATAAAGTGTGCTTACAAAATATATCTTAAAAATAAAAGCTGACCTTCTTAACTCTGACTCAGAATAATGTTTTTATAAGAATTTCAATTTCTTGTGTATACAGAGAAATGCAAATTTTAGGTTTTTGTTCCAATACTTTTGGAGGGCACTGTATATTAACATTCCATATTAAGAGGATTTAAAGATGCACAGTAGAGAAACAGCCGTTTCACTAACATCTAACGCACCACAACTGCCACTTATCAATCGTCTTTGACCAGGCAATCGCACAACATACCACGCTGCAGTCCCACAAATGTGATATAAAGATATGGTAGATCTCTACCAAATGAGCTGAACACCTACTATCCCCGCTTTGCAGCTCAGAACGCTGAGCTTGCTATCAAGGCATCCAGTGAACCAGGGGAATTTGTGTTATAGCTCCCTAAAGATGAAGTGTGTAGAGCAGGGGTGCCCAACCTTTTTTAATGTAAGATCTGCTCTTTCATTTGCCAGTCCAGCGCGATCTACCAGTGTGAATTTGAAGCTCTGATATACTGTAGGAAAAACAGACTGTGGGCACATCAGTACAATAACAATACCCATCACTAAAATGAACAAGTAATGTTCCCCATTTTAGAAAAAAGAATATCCTACCTTAATGTGAGCATTGGCTCTGAGAAGTTTCCTTGAGAACACTTGTCTTTTTTTGCTGACATGCTGACACATTTTTATTTTGTCCCTGCAGCTCGACATTCAGCTCATTCAGCAGTTCAGTCAAGTCTGTGAGGAATACTAAATCCAGAAGCCACTGGTCATCCTCTATTTGGGCATATTCACCATGTTTAGATGACTTAAGAAACTCTTTGATTTCAGGCAACGGATGTCTGAACCTCGCCAAAAATTTCTGAAATCTCCAAACAGCAAGTCAGCAGCCTCTGCAAACGCTTTTTTATTACTTTACCATTCCTGAATGACTTTTTGTGTTTAGCCAGGACGTGGCTCACACGGAACGATGTGATGATTGCCGCTTTCCCTCTTGTATTAGGCCTCGTGACTGCTGCTAGTTGAGATTTTAATTTTTCCACTTTTCTTTTCCGTAACTCACTTTTCACGGGGAAAGTCCACATCATACATTTTGTGTGCAGTTTTGAAATGTTGTTGTTTATTTCCCTTTTTCGCATAGACACTAGCATTGAAGATGCTTTGCTTCATTTTCGCACAAACACTACAACTATCAAATAGGCAATCAAACTTATCAAACTGCTGGCGGATCTGTCACGGCCAGTCTTTCGCTCGACTATGCACTGTAGAAAATGTGGGGTTCGTTCGGCAATAACCAAGAGAACTTTCTTGGTTAGCACACAGAACACTCTTTCTTCGGAGCTCCTGTAGCCTTTTTTTCAGTGTCAGCCAGCACTCAGGGAAGAGACCTTTACAACCCATTCGACAAGGGTTAAGCACACACAAGGGCAGTTAAATGTATTACATTACATGCACAGATCTGAATTAATTTTTAGGCTATCGAGAAAAGTAAATTGTCAAATAGCCCATTTATTTTTTGCCAAACATTCTTGTGATCGATCAACTGGCAAACACTCTGCGGCGGCAGTTGACTGGTTGGGCACCCCTGGTGTACAGCCTTTAAGAGAGTGAAAGCCCATAAAGCAGTAGGTCCAGATGGTGTCTCCCTCAGGTCCAAAAAACCTATGAAGATCAGTTATCTCCTGTATATATAGACATTTTTAACCTCTCTACCCCTGTCAGTCATACAATAGTGCTTCAAGAAAACCACAATTGTACCACTGCCTATGAAATCCATGAAAACTTGTTGAACAACTACCGCCCAGTGGCACTCATGTCAATGGCAATGAAATGCCTGGAAAGTATTGTCATAAATAAACTGCACTATCTCCCTCGACCCACTTCAGCTTCCTTACCACTCAAAAAGGTCAGTTGATGATGCAGTATATCTAGCACTACATACTGACCTACAACATTAAGACAAGTAGGGCACCTATATTAAGATGCTGTTTATAGCTCCACATTTAACACAATTGTTCCTACGAACCCAGGATTCTAGGCTTATGCAACTCCATCTGCAATTAGATACTGGATTTCCTGACTGGCAGACCTCAGGTGGTGAAATTTGGCAACAATATTTCCTCTTCAGTAATCCTACAACATGTTGTCTCGGCCCCAGTCATACACCTATGACTATATAGCCACTTACAGCAGCAACCACATCATTAAATTCTCTGATGACATCACAGTTGTTGGGTTGATCAATAATGATTAGTCTACATACAGGAGTGAGGTAGAGCATTTTACAAGATTGTGCTTTGACAACAATCTGGCTCTGAATGTCAACAAGGGAAAATAACTCATTGTGGATTTAATGAGACCTAGAGGGAGTCAAGCATTAATCAGCTTCGAGGGCACCACAGTGGAAACTGTAAGCTGCTTTAGATTCCTTTAACTGCAGATCACCGCTGACCTGAGTTGGTCTTACAACTCGGAAATCAATCTGAAAAAAGGCAAAACAGCGCCTCCACTTTCTGCGATGAATAAAGAAATGTAGTATGAGAAAGCAGCTACTTACTGTGAACCTTACTGCTGCACCATAGAAAGTTTTCTAGCTAGTGGTATCACTGTATGGTACGGCAATATTACCAAAGAAGGCAAAGATGCTCTATAAAGGGTTCTGGCAATGGCACAGAGAATTAAAGGATTTGACTTAACATCAATTAATGAGATCCACACTATCTGCTGCCCCAGTACAGCCTACTCCATTATTCAGGATCCTAAGCCAAAAATTATTCTTGCCCCAGCGGTCTGGCAAGCAGCACCGCACTACTTAAGTATGAGCTGCTAGACTTAAGAACAGCTTTAACCTACAGTGGTGAGCATCCATTAACAGTTAATTGTGCAATTCAGAATCCAAAGCACTTCTGCAGTCTGGACCTTAACTTTCTACCACAAATTTATTGTTCTGATTGTATTGCTATGTTTGTTTATTGTCTGTACCTACTGTCATTATTATTTACTGTTTTCTAATATACTGTCTACATTATGTGGTGTAATCCGTTTTACTGTGTTGTCTGCCGGCTTTAAAATGACTGCCTCTCTTTGTATAGTTAACTGAGTCTTCAGTACAACTAATGGACAACAGGTAGAACTGTGAAAAACACACTTGTACAAAACTATTTCTTCTCAAAAGTAGTAGGTCCCATGGAGAAACAATACATGCAGTACAGGTTCCACCTACATTGTAATGCACATTATCAATGCCTTATAAATACAAAAATTATATGTTTGTGTTGATGCTTTTTATGTGAAATGTATCTAATTAATTCATAGTAGCCACTCTTTTTCCTCTTCCTCTTAGGGGAAGGTCAGGCTACCTGTCCTCTTCTTCTTTCACTGTCTGTCTCAACTGGCAGTCAGTACAGGTTCTTGGTGGCAGCAGCCAGTGTTTCTCTTCATCATCTATGATCATCTCTCTCTGCTTCAATTCTGGGCAGTAGTGCACCATTCCGTCTTTATGACCAGATCTTCTTCCTCAAGCTCTGGCCATGGTTAACTCACCTTTTCTGTCTTCTTTTCGAGGTTCAATTTAAGATGCATTGTGATCAGCCTTTGGGAACTCATGGGACACAGACACCTCCTTCTCTCTCAGTTGCTGTCTGATCAAACCCACTCCTCACTGCACATCGGCACATTAAGCCTGCCTATCCTCAGCCAGCTCTGGGACTCCACTAGCAAGTCTTTTGACAGTACCAGGAATTCTATCTCAGCTACTTTAGCTTTCCACACCAGCTCCACAACTAGCTTTAGCTGTGACGCTTCTATACTACTCCAACTCGTTTGCAATCTGTTTTGTGTATCTTCTGTCTCTTTCAGGTGATTCGTAAGGACCAATGAATCTGGCTTGGACTGTCTAAAGATTTTTTTTCCCCTCAAAAAAGGATGTAAAAATTTAACTTGAACCATGAAACAGGTTAGTTTTATGTTGTTGATGATGTGTTGTCTCAATAATAATCATGCTCAGTACGAGAGGGACATGTTAAGACACATAGTTGAGAAACTATGACTGAACTCTTCTATCTTCCCTAAAAGGCCTGAACACTACAGATGCAGCCATTCAAAGTGTGCGGTACAGACACGTACCGCAGGTAAGATGACACGGGGTACCGCGGTGCGTGATTGGTTGACCAACAGGGGCACTCGTGGTCCGTTGGTCCGTCGTAGAAAGACTTACTGTAAACGTCTTTACTCTGCCCGTTGTAGATATTGAATTTTACCACTGAAGGGAAATCTTAGTAGCTGAGCATAAAAAGAATAGGAGCATACTGTAACGCGTGTGAAGGCCATAAACAATATTAATTTCGGAACGTAAACATACAGTATGTAGCTGGTCTTGGTACTTTAAAGAAAAAAATACACACCAGTATTCCATTTCTCCCTAAACATTGTAAGCTTCGAAGTCTTTAACTAACGTGATACTGGAGTCAACAAGCATACTTTTAGAATTTGATTAAAAGGGAATATAATATGGAATCGCGTATCTCAAGAATTTAATAACGCATGCAACATATTACCGTATGCAAACTGTACTGTATACAATATGTATATGTATATTTAATGTCTTAACTGTGCCCATTTAAGTATTGAATATTCATATCTAATTTTACCACTGAAGGGAAATCTTAACATAAATATACCATGCCAGGTTTGCATGCATTATTAAATCTTGAAATAACTCATTTCTAAATACCTTTTTCACTGTTAACATCTTGCAGCAACTTTGCGACAAAATATACACTCTGACAGTTCATCCTGCTACCAACATTAAATAAAACAAATCTTAAGATTTCTATATTTATGTCTTTATTTAGTGGTTTCATTCGAAGCTTACAATGTTTAGGGAGAAATGGAATACTGGTGTGTATTTTTTTTTTTAAAGTACCGAGACCAGCCATATACTGTATGTTTATGTTAAGATTTCCCTTCAGTGGTAAAATTAGATATGAATATTCAATACTTAAACGGGCACAGTTAAGACATTAAATATACATATACATATTGTATACAGTACAGTTTGCATACGGTAATATGTTGCATGCGTTATTAAATTCTTGAGATGCGCGATTCCATATTATATTCCCTTTTAATCAAATTCTAAAAGTATGCTTGTTGACTCCGGTATCACGTTAGTTAAAGACTTCGAAGCTTACAATGTTTAGGGAGAAATGGAATACTGGTGTGTATTTTTTTCTTTTCATGATAGGTGTCGCATTTTAAATCATTTTCGTAGTTAGAAAATATGAAACGCCCTGTTAAAAGCAAGGAAGTTTTTATGCCCGTTGAAGTAAAACAAAATGCCTGACAAAGTATGGCTTGGACAGATTCCAAGTGCTTGTACAAATGTGCTAAAGAAATTATACTTTGAGTATACAGCTTGTCCAAAGTCATCCATTATTAATACTATTAGTAATATCTTCAGTAAAGGCTTTGATGCATAAATATTTCTGATAAAGGTAGGTTGTGTACTTTTGTCCAACTGAGCAATCTTGCTTTCATAAAATATACCAACATTTTAATGACTGATGATTAACATGCTGTAATACAAAGTTCAAAATTAAAGGCTCAAATGCTGTACATGAGAGGTTAAGCTCCCCCTGGCGGTTTTACAAGGCGACGCCGGATAGTTAGTCACGTGACACACGTGAACCGCGTGATACCCTGGTGGGCGTGTCGCGGTATGCCGCGAAATACCTCACCCATTTTGAATGGCTGCATCTGTAGCTCTGTTGGTGCTGTGTGTATTTAAATGCTCAGAATATTTGATCCTATTGATGTTAAAGTAGGGATGAAAGCTTTGACAGGAATTGAATTGGGTATTCAATGCTAATTAACTATTATGTCTTATCCCATACTCCATAATCAACTCACAGCAGGGGTCAGCAACCAATGGCACACGTGCCATTATTGGCACACAAAGGGTTTTTTAATGGGACATGCAATGAAAGCAACAAGTGCAATAAAGTCTAATATGCCACAAAGAAACTGTTAAAAAAACGAAACTATGCGTGACTGTAATTTTCTACAACATGCTACCCCATGAGAGCTCAGGCACAGGAAAACAAAAAACACTTTATTTATTTACTGTATTATTTTTAGCAGTGCTAGCCTATTGTTTTCACAGGAAAGCTGTGTGAAGTGAAAACATTTTGAACAAATTGTTAGTTGCTAAGAAAGCAAATTTAGATGTTCGCTCATTTAAGCCGTTTTGGAAAGATGTATATGGATTCGTTCAACATAAAGACCATACTGTCTACACCACATGTTGTAACCCAAACAGTATAATGAAAAACAGGCTGCAAAAATAATGTTTCTAGCTGAAAATCACCACATATATTAATGAACTCAACCTCTATCTTCAGGGTGCAAATCAAACTGTTATGGGTCTTTTCAAAACAAGGAATGCATTTCTTGCAAAACTTGACATTCTGTCTTGGAACATTGACAACTTTCCTCTATAGCCAACATTTTAAAGAAATTATAGTCATTGAACATCTGTGTTGCTGAGTTATGAATGTACATGCAAGAACTGGCAAATATAATTTTCTGTCAGATCTAAGGATTTCCAACATTTTAGCCCAATATTTTCTTTTTTGATTAAACCAGACAGCTTATACCAGTCATATGGATTTTTCAGCAAGGATTGCACAAAATGTAAGACATGCATATTAATTTAATATTAAATCGTATGTTAAGTAATATTAATATTAATCTAATGTTAAAATATCAAAATATTTTAATATCGTATTAATCAAAATGTAAGTAGGGCTATTATTGACATTAAAAAATATATGAAGGGCATGCAAATACACCAAAACAAGTGCATGAAATAACTCTTGGCATGCCCCTTCTGAAAGGTTGCCCACAGTTGTAAAAATGCTAGGCTTTATGACCTAACTTTAAATCATATGTGACTTTTGTATAGTGAAAAATGAACCAGAGAGCACAAGTGGAACCGATGTGGAATTTCAAACCAAAAATGGAAGGCACGTCTTTGCCCAAAGATTAGAAAAGGCTACATGAGATTCTTAGATCAATTAACTACTAACAACCAAACAGATTAGATGGGCAAATGGCCTTCTCTCATATCTAACATATTTTATATTACAAATGAGCTTAACGATGCAAAGGAAACCAACAGCGGCACCTGAGCAAAACCTAAGAAATAAATTCACAGGTCTGAGTTCCAATGCAATCACCATATTTCACTTATTTTTTCCTCTTAAGGTTTTGCCGACATTTACTGTAATTTATCCTACAATTAGAAGCCTTCGGTTTAAACATTTTGAATAAAATATTAAGTTTAAGAAAATATGTATTTTGAAAAATGAGTACTTTTTTATTAGGACTCAGATGGTTAACCAAAGCCTTCATACATACTACAGAGCAATCTTCTAATACATATATTACATTTTCACTGAAGTATTTCTTACACAGGTTTTTCTTTTTCAGGTTTTTTTAGGAGTGTGGGGAGTTGGCATCAGTAGTAAGAGATCTGGAAAGTAAAAGCAATATGAAAAGTGGTGGCTTTTAAATATTCTAAACATTTTGATGTAGTGCCTACTTTTCTTACCATAGTTCTCCAATGGCTTTTAGCCAATCTCTTTACAGCAGCATAAACAATTTCATTCCTGCCCCTCTGACAGTAACAATTTGCCCTAATAGTTCAGGCAGAAAGAAGGCATTTTATATAAATATTGCCATTAACAATTCTGAGCCAAGAGACATTGCCAACAGAATACTCAGAGTAATTGTACTGCCACTGAGAAACTAAAATAAATGCAAATAATTAATTTAGGAACTATCAGTTTCCAACATTAAAATTAACTGATTAAAAACTAGCAGCAATAACATTGAATTTGATGAATGCATCTTTTCTAATTTTTCAAGTCTCTTTAGTCACAACAGCTAAAGTAGAAAATACACAAAACTAAAAATTAAATCCAATGTCTACTCAAACAAATGCAGTTTTATACATTTACAGAGCATTTTTGTTTATAATACTTGTGAACACTGCATTTCAATGGCTTTAAATGGCTTATTTTCTGGAATGTATCTTTTTTCTACCTAATCCCCTAACACTTTCACCTGCTGTTGCTGCTGCTATAACAAAACAAGTTTAGTAGTCATCTATCATTGCGTTTTCTGTAGGGATACTAAGAGAATGTCTAGAACTTGGTGGGTCAAAGGGCACTGTTCATATCTCAAGACATGAAGGTTTTACAGCTATGAGTTCCAAAAAGGTTATGCATTGCTATATTGACTATGTTAAAAACAACACCTCACAAGACATATAAGTCCTACTGAAAAATTCTGTTGACACAATAAACCCTCTCTTTAGCAGACTTTTAGGGTATGCGGTGTAGGGCACATACCCACGTGAGCCCGAAAGTACTTCATTATTAATAATATCTTCCTTTCTTTTTTACAAGTGTAAACTCTTCCTCTATAACTCTTCAGTTTACAGAGAAATTCCGCCAGAGCCTTACAACATTGTACAATAAAACTCTTCTTGTGTCTAATTTTTAGTTAAGCAGGATTTGAGCTACAGTATATGAATATACAGATGCAACCATTCAAAGTGTGCGGTACAGACACGTACCGGAGGTAATTGGCTACGGTGTCGCGCATTGTGACGCACGATGACGCGTGGTACCGCAGTTCGTGATTGGTTGACCGACAGGGGCACTCGTGGTCCGTTGGTCTGTCGTAGAAAGATTTACAGTAAACGTCTTTCCTGTACCCGTTGCAGTATTGAATATTTACATGGAATTTAACACTGAAGGGAAATCTTAGTAGCTGAGCATAAAAAGAACAGGAGCATACTGTAACGCGTGTGAAGGCCATAAACGATATTAATTTTGGAACATAAACATACAGTATATGGCTGGTCTCGGTACTTTAAAGAAAAAATACACACCAGTATTCCATTTCTCCCTAAACATTTTAAGCATCGAAGTCTTAAACTAACAAGATACCGGAGTCAACAAGCATACTTTTAGAATTTGATTAAAAGGGAATATAATATGGAATCGCGTATCTAAAGAAATTAATAACCATATAATTATATTCATGTACCACAACACAAGAATAGTACACGCTGTACATTGTCTGTTGATAATGTTTCTGTAGTGCTTTTTCAGCACTCTGTATGTGACCTTGCCGGTTGCGCTGTGGGTTAGGTTCCTGACTCCCATGTCACATGGTCTGTGATCGAATCCCACTGTGGAACCATGACTTTTTTTTTAACAAACATTTCTTTGAAAAAATGAAATGTTTCCCTTGGTCAGAAATTAAATAAAACCTCACTCGCACCAAATAAATGTATATTTCTAAATATCACAACATGATCGAATTTAAGTCATTTTAATAACAATGAATAGTCACCTCGGCGTTACAATATAAACATTTATATTGATTTAAATCGCAAACGCGGGTTTAAATATATGTGTTTTTTGATTCACAATCAGACAAATGCAACATAAATTGATATCTTTGTCTTCTAAGTATCTTATTAAACTTTCAGCATAGCTTTCTCCCTGTTTAGATGTATTTTTCTTGTGATCTTGGGATCAAACGTGGAAAGATTAGATTGTAATCGTTTTTATTTTTTAAATGCATTGCGGAGTTAAAGCAAGTTAAAGCCTTGATTTTATATATCACCTTTAAAAGTGGAATCACAAAGCAAAGTAAATACCCAACACCGATTGTACCCATCTGTCATGCTAATAAAGCACCTTGAATTGAATTGAGGGAGAGAGGGGGAGAGAGCCAGGACACAACAGGCAAATAAGATATACTCCACAGACATTCACAACAGCAACATATCATAAAACGTTTGCACATATAGTTAAGTTATTACTTGGTTTTCAAAGTGCAACGAAATACAATATTGTTGTTGTTGCTGTTATTGTTGTTTTAATCCTGTAAAGCGTCTTGAGAAGCCACCTTTAAAGGCGATTTATAAAAGGGCTGAATCTTATGGAATGTGTTCCGCCGGGGATTCAAAACAATTTTTTTTTTAATAGCGTATCTAAGGAAATAGCAGTATAATGGAATGAATGATAAGTGTCGCAGTTTAAATAATTTTCGTAGTTAGAAATTATGAAACGCTCTGTTAAAAGCAAGGGAGTTTTTATGTCCGTTGCAGTTTTTTTGCCCCCCCCTGTGTATTGTCTGTTTTTTTTGTGCTGTCCTTTGACAAAACAAGGCTCACCGGATAATGTGAATCGAAACCTGTTTTTCTAGCTTTTAAAGTCGTGCGATGTGTAAGCGGGAACACATCATTATATCTTACATATGAAAAATACATAATATAGCTCCCAAACAAACGCAAACGTGTTTTTAATAAGATGCTTTTATTCGTTCATAATCCGACGATTTCAGGAAGACTAGGTGGAGGTCTGGCTTTTTTTCTGGAAAACCATAACTCTGGTCTTGTCCAGATTAACTGTCAGTGCCCAGGTCTGACAGTGCTGCTCCAGAAGTGCCAGGTTCTGCCGCAGCCTCTGTTCTGTGGGCGACAGCAGGACCAGGTCCTCTGAGCAGAAGAGCAGAAACTCGATTTCTGTAATTAATGCAGATCAGTAAATCAAGGGACAAAACAGTTATTGCGCCCGGCTCCTCAATGGGCTTTGATGTGCTAATGCGTTGGTTTAACAGTCCGGGTGTGGCAATGTTTTTTATTATTGTTATAGAGAAACATGATCAGATTTTCCCTGGTTCAGAAAAAAAGATCTAAAGTACTGTATACTAGTTTGTCACTCTTCTCATCCCCTCTTTGCTTAATGGCTTTTGAATAGAGTCACATGAAGAGAGAGGTGAAACAGCCCTACACAGCCCTGTCGCAGTACACTAATATAATTATATCATATTAATTTCTTTAGATACGCGATTCTTTTAATACAGTCTTTGCAGTGCTCTAGAGGATCCTTGTGATATTTCGAGCTCTGGTTGAATGATAAGTGTTGCAGTTTAAATAATTTTTGCTGTTTTATTGCAACATGAATAGAATTATATCGTTATTAATTTCTTTAGATACATGATTCCATATTATATTCCCTTTTAATCAAATTCTAAAAGTATGCTTGTTGACTCCAGTATCACGTTAGTTAAAGACTTCGATGCTTAAAATGTTTAGGGAGAAATGGAATACTGGTGTGTATTTTTTCTTTAAAGTACTGAGACCAGTCATATACTGTATGTTTAAGTTCTAAAATTAACATCGTTTATATCCTTCACACGTTACAGTATGCTCCTATTCTTTTTATGCTCAGGTACTAAGATTTCCCTTCAGTGGTAAAATTCCATATAAATATTCAATACTTAAACGGGCACAGTTAAGACATTAAATATACATATACATACTGTATACAGTACAGTTTGCATACCGTAATATGTTTATGTTCCTAAATCAATCTCTTTTATGAGCATGTGAAA
This sequence comes from Lepisosteus oculatus, assembly GCF_040954835.1. NCBI lineage: Eukaryota > Metazoa > Chordata > Actinopteri > Semionotiformes > Lepisosteidae > Lepisosteus > Lepisosteus oculatus. The sequence goes on from NC_090696.1 coordinate 53,380,661, forward strand.
GGCATGGAGAATCACTGTACTTTGCATGACTGGAAACAAATGTGTGATTGCGAAATGCTGTGGTGTTACTTTTACAAAGACAGTCAATGAAAAAAAGAATGTGGACCAGGGGAATACTTTGGGTTTACACTCACAGCTTGTCCAAGGTCATTCATTATTAATACTATAAGTAATATCTTCGTTAAAGACTTTGATGGTGACAGCTCAAACATGAGAGGTTGAGCTTTATTAGCTCCACCTTGCAAAAATTCTGGATACTATTATTTTGATTGCGGTATTATAGGAGAATTTACGGTAACTAGCGGTATTTACCAGTAACTCGCGGTAGACTGCGTAAAGCGCACCGGAAAATAATGCGGTATCGCCCGTGCATTTTGAATGGCTGCATCTGTAATTATATCGTTATTAATTTTTTTAGATATGCAATTACATATTATATTCTCTATTAATCAAATTCTAAAATGTATATGTTTTTTTACTGCGATAACGAGCGAAAGTATTCAGAAAAAAGGTTAAATCATTATAACTTTTTACAATGTACTGTATATAAACTTAATATAGTCAGAAGGACCACGGAAAAACGTTTCCAAAATAACCACAGTATACAACCGAATGAAAGACTTTGATGCTTAAAATGTTAAGGAAGAAAGTGGAATACTGATGTGTATTTTTCATTTAAACTACCAATACCAGCCATATACAGTTTACATAATATGTTTATATTCCTAAATTAATATCGTTTATGAGCAATCTCCGGGAAACTAAAGTGGATCCCAGGCGCAAGTGATAACGCGAGACGGCATTATGCTATACTTTTTATGCATCAGTTGAAGCCTTCTGACCTCTGCGATCGCCGGATGCCAATCCGACTCAAAGCCAAAGTTTACAAGACCACTGTCCATCCTGTCACCCTGTATGGATCAGAATGCTGGCCAGCAACTTCCAGGCATGAGCAGGCCCTCCATGTCATTGAAATGAGGATGATCCGGTGGTGTCTCGGCCTAACAAGATTTGACCACGTCCTCAATGATGATGTCCGTTGACGCACGGGGGTGGCACCAATAACGAAGAAGATGCGAGAAGGAAGACTGCGATGGTATGGACATGTGATGAGAAATGGCGAGCACACGGTGGCACGGACAGCGATTCGACTGAGCCTGCAGGGTCGACGGCTGCTAGGGTAGCCCAAGAAGCGGTGGATGGATCGGATCACTGAAGACATGCGGAAAGTGAACGTCGCCCCAGAGGACACCTATGACCGCGCCAAATGGAGACGGGCGTGCCGACAAGCGGACCCTGCCGATGCAGGATTAACGCTAGGATGAAGAAGAAGAAAAAGAAGTTGAAGCCTTCTGACCATAAAAAAACAGGATTCACTTTTTTCTGTCTCTTCTAACTGTCTCTCACACACTGTGATATGGGCACAGAATGGTTAAAAATGGGAAGAGGTCAGACAGGCAGAGCGAAGAGGGAGGGGTGTGTAGCGGTGAGGCTTAATAATAAGGCAGAATTAAGTGTTCTGAGCCTTCCCAAATGAGGCCCCATTTCTCTGTTCATCTCTGTGGTGCAGCCACAGAGAAACTATTCATGCAAGATGTTTTCTTTTGATAAGGACAGCTCCCAAAGGGGGATGCACTTAGCTAAGCCTGGCTATCATGATCAATGGTCATCCATTGGCGCCTATTTGTCTAGGGAGTGCCAGTTGGACATCTGGACTGCATTACTAAGTGTCAGGACTAAGTGACTCATATCTCACCTTGATCAACCAATCAGGGACTGGTAGGGCCGAGTAACCCACGTGGGACTCTGATGCCCATGGAACTTTCAGCCAATCAATGAGCTGAAGTTCCTCCAGGTAAAAACAGGCAACACAGAGAGCCTGGGAGATTCAGATTCAGATTCAGAGTGAGATTCAGTAAGATTCAGCAAGATTCTGGAGAGGATTCTGTGGACTGTTCTAAAGGGAATTCAAAGGAGAATTCCAGGGCAGGACGGCCCAGGAACAGAAGGCTCCCAAGGGCAGGACATTCTCGCAGCGCGCCTCCTGACCATCCTGAGACTCAGCCCGGACAACCACGGAACGGTCAGTGTGTCCGAGTGCCAGAACTTTCCTTTGTTCTAAGAGTCTAGAGTGGAGGTTGCCAGAGAGTAACCAGCAGCAGGCCTCGTGAACAGGTCGGAACTGTGGACAGCTGAATCACTATTCAGAACTAGCTCTTCATCAGGAACGAACCGGTCCTCTTCCTGACTTGCTGGGACCCACAGTCATCTTTTCTCCTGTGCACAAACTTTGCTAGTTAAAGCCAACAGTGAACATCAGCAGCGCACCGTCGCAAGCCACAAAGCACAGCCTGGCACCGAGCCAGAGAGCGCAGATTGGACAGCAACAGCCTGCAACTGTTTCTTTGTGTCCGCAGGAGATCTGAATCCCCAGAAATTGGATGAGTATTCAACTTCAATGCATTACAGCTCGAGAATTCAATTGTTATCCAAACCAGTTGATATCAATTTAATTCCTAAGAGTTATGTACTTGTTTTGAGTATCTAATGTAGAATTTATAACCAAGTTCATTTACGAAACGGTCTTAATGAATGATATACTGAACGTATGTCCTCTTGATATGTGTAACTCTTTGTAACTGATTGAATATATACCTTTTGTATTCTGATAACCCTCTCGATAAGATCTGTTAGGTTTATATGCATATTCTATGTATTAATAAATGTATCCTCGTGTATTAGTACCTGTGTGTGCGCGTTGTTTGAGTTATGTCGCATGGTTGGATTCTAAAGCCATCAAAAGAATCAACTTCGTGATTTACTGCTACAATTAATAATTGTCTCAGTAAATGCCCAAACCCTACAGAACTGGTGCCTTCAGAGAGCCACTATGATTACATATTTGGCGTCCCTGAACCGGTTTTCCCTACAGGTGAAACTGTTACCTGTCCTGGATAAAACAGAAAATAGGTGGATTTACGCCTGTGAAATGCGTTCCAATTTTGATGCGATGTGGAAGATATTATTCATAATAAATGACCTTGGATGGTTTGTAAACTGAAAATGTATAGAGGGGACACATTGTGTCTTTTCTTTCTTGGAATTAACTTTTACCTACTAGTATATTCCATTGCAGCTACAGTACCTTATGTAAAGCAGCTCCGTACTACTAACAAAGGCTAGGACTGTCAACACCCCTGTCTTGTAATGTAAAATAGAAAAGAATAGAACAATTAACAATTCCGGGGGATGGAAAGGGATTTTCAGTAGCACGCAATGTTGTCATTGTTAAGGAACAAGTAATAGGTTGATGAGCAATCTCCAGGAAACCATGATAGGCATGGTGAATCGGAGATTCTCAAAACTTACTCTGTATGATTGGAAATCAATACGTGATTGGATCAACGAAATGCTGTGGTGTTACATTTTGTGAATGAAAAAATAAATTATTTTAGTGTTGCAACAGTTAAACTGAAGCGGATGGTTATAAAGAAAGTGGATCACAGTAATACTTTGAACTTACAGCCTGTCCAAGATCATTCATTATGATGAATTAGGTGGAAGGTTGTGTACTTTTGTCCAACTGAGCAATCTTGCTTTTATAAAATATACCGGCTTTTTAATGTTAAATGAATAACATGCTGTAATACACAGTATAAAATTATTAAAAGTCTAAAGAGTATTCAACTTAAATTCTTAATTTGAAAAAGATTGTCCTTCAGCAGCGACCGAGATTCGAAACCAGGCATTTTCTGGCGACAGCTCAAATGCTGTACATGAGAGGTTAAGCTTTATAAGTTCCACTGGCGGTGAGTCCAGATACTATTATCATAACTGTGGTATGATTCGTTATGACACGTAGTTATACGTTGTGACACGCCACGCCTATCTTGTTTTACCGCAGCATACTCCGTGCATTTTGAATGGCTGCATCTGTATGTGGTATGCAAGATGTACTATGCATTTTTCTCATAAATAGTGTTTTCCGGCTGAAAAAAGTAATTTCTGATTTAATAGACATTCAGCAATAATGGCCACCGCTTCCCCCCTATTAGTCCATTAAACCGAGGGTGTACTGTACTAATAAAATTAATTCCTGTGAAACTCAACGCCTAAACAGTAACTGATACAGTTTTGAGACAGAACAAACTATTTTATTCAAAATAGTATATACTGTACAATAAATTTTAAACCATTGACATAGTAATTGATAATTACTTACTGGTACAGTACATAGGTTACCTTTATAGACTTTCAATTTTATATAAGCTACTGCAACCTAAGTTACTTATGCATTACATTTCTGAATTCTGTATTTGTATGCCTCAATGTAAAACTACCTTATTGATACACAACAGTATATACATGTCCCATTTAAATGTATTCACATATTGTCTGTGATATTACTGGATAAATTATGATGTTGTGTCAACAGCCAAATGCATTACTGTTTATCTACATGATAATACATGTAGATTGTAAATAAATATCCAATTGAGATGATTAAGGTATCTTAATGAGATGATAGTTTATTTTTTTTCTGTGGCTTCTATAGACATCTTGGTGCTGGAGGACAGAAATGCAGGTTAGAAAATTAGTTGATGAAAACACCCGGTCTTAGTAATAAGAACCTGTAGTCAGCTGTGTTGTCAGAGACAGTGAAAGGTAATTTGAGAACGCAAGTGATTAATTATGCAGTAAGAATGCTAGGAAAACAGCTGGAAAAAGTTTCATTAATTAGTTGTCTTTAAAATGCAATTTCACGTACAAAGTAAAGAAGTTAAATGAGAAAAAGGGAAGGAAAAGGAAGAAAATATATGAAGACGTCAAGATAAGGTGGAAAACATTGTGAGAAGCAGTGAAGTAAATCAATTACCAAACATGTAAAATAATTAGGCGCAGAAAGAAAAAAAATTGCACCAAGAAGCAGCAAATGCGTATAAGGCTCAGGCTTTCATTTTCATGTGGTATGCTAGTAAACATGAAATAGAGAAACAAAGGATAGATTGACCGATCAGTCTATAGATAGTGCAATGTTTGCCTTCATGCTGGGCCAGTTCTCTTACAGAGCAGATAAATTACAGACTGCATTTGCACAGACATCACCTGCTAGGTAGTGACTGCTTTGTTACAATTTATTAGATTACCTATAAGAGGAAATGCTAGCATCAATCTTGTCTTTTCAAACAATAAAGACAAGTGAGGCAAACAGAGGTGAGTCATATGGGGTGATAATAATATGGTGTGCTTTGAATTAGACAGTGCTGTGGAAAAGTATCTGATTTTCTGCATTACTGCACATTTTTAACACTTCAACCAAAACCTAATACGAGATAAAAAGGACCCTGAGTGGACTTACTTATTTCACTTACTTATTAAAGATAGTTATGCAACACCAAAACCCCTGTGTGAAAAAGTAATTGGCCCCCTGGACTCAGTATCTGGTTATGCAACCTTTTGCAGCAAATACTGCAACCAGACATTTCCTGTAGTTATTGATCAGTCTCTCACAGCCCTCTGGAGGAAATATGGAACACTCCTCTATGCAAAACTGCTTCAACTCAGTGATAGTTGTGGGTTTCAAGCATGAACCACTCGTTTCAGATCCTGACACAACATTTTGGTCTGGCCTTCTTCCGGTGGCTTTTTTCCAGCATGAGTTCCCCTCCACATCACCTACCATTCTTCTTTCAGCCAAGAAGGGTGCCTTATTGCTGCACTCCTCAGTGGCAAAGGACTTAGACAGCACATGATGCAAGTACATTTCTCTCTTACCCTGAGACCCCTAACCTCCTCTTTAACAGGCTCTTCACCACTGTTGAAAGGCCAGCCACTGTCAAAACAGTTCCCATACAAGCCCCCCAAAACACTGTCCTAAGTTAGGCCTTCTATAGTACCCATACAGCCATTTGTAATTCTGAATTAGTTCAAGTAGGTACAGGAAGCTGTGTCAGCATGCATAGGCTGCAAGGGAACAAGTAAAGGTTTATTCCATGCTGAAAAGAGAAGAAAAGAAACACATTTCAGCTGTGGAGTCATCTTCAGCTGTGACACTGGAAGGCTCCATAGCCAAAATGGTGTGTTTCTTTTCTTCTGTTTTCAGCATAGAATAAACCTTTAATTGTTAATAGTTGTTTAACCAAGTGTGTCTGGATTATTACTCCTCTCACCTAAGCTGTGCCAGAGAACAAAGAATTTACATGCCTCTAATTATACCAATCGCTCCAGTATATTAATGAGAAATCACTTACAACTTGGGGGTTATGAATATTTTGACTAAACCACGAAGTCAAATCCTGAAATATAAATTTTATATGAAATCTTATATGAATTATAAAATATAGCCCATTATCTGTGCTGTTTTTTTATACATCTTTTTTTGTTCATCTTTATCAAGGCTGTAACCATACCACATGTAACTATACTAAGCTTCCATTCTACTCAAACAAAATCAAATGCAGTAATTTGTAACATATTAGATCATATTAGGAAAGTGCATTTTTTTCTACACTTGGTGTGGACAAAGAATAAAAGGTCCATATATTTTTAGGATATTATCTTACAGTGAGTGTTGTTCACACAGAAATTATCAATAATTAATGTATTTATTTATATTATATTAATAGAATATTAATATAATGTATATAAATTATATTAATATAATTTATCCAATAATAATATTGGATAAAACGTGATGTGCTATGGACCATCTTCCAGGAAATAGCCGAGATGCCCATGGAATATTTGGAATATTTTGTTGTAAAAGTTTAGAAATGTGTTCTCATGGTACACACTTAAAGACCTAGGAAGCCTCTTTTAAGGCTAGTATTCCCTGCAGAGAGTTTTTTTTACCTTTATTCTTTAAACCAAAAACCAATTCTCTTGCAGATCTGTATCATAAAGACTTTGGAATGATGTCACAGCATGTATATTTTGAGGAGCCTGAAATATTAACCACAGCTTTATGTTTTTTGACTGAAGCAAGATACCCAGTGCCTCAGCATAAAAAAAAACATTCTACTGAAAGGTACTGATATAATAATCATGAAGAAAGTCTTCATCTACCCATTAACTAGCCGCTTTAGCCAATGCAGGTTCAAAGGGGAGCCAGAGTCTATCCTAGCAAGCAACAGGTAAAAGACAGGAAACACCCTGCATGGGATGGCAGGATAAAGAATGTTACGAAAATGTCTCAATTGTCTCCAAAAAAACAACAAATAAACAGTAAGGAGGAATCAATGGCATAGAACTGTTTTGCTGCTTTGAACAATGGACAGCTTGAACTATTATTGCATCTTTCAGCCTCTGGACAGATACTCAATGATAAGACACGGAGTTAGCAGCCTTGTGGGGTTCCAGTGCTCAGGGTGAGTGGTGTTGATGTTTTATTGCCTATCTGCACCACCTGTGGTCTCTCGAAAAGAAAGTCCAGCAGCCAGTTGCAGACAGAGTTGCACAGACCTAATCCCCTGAGCTTTGTCACCAGTTGACTGGGTATGATGGAATTGAATGCTGAACTGTAGTCCACAAACAGCATTCTCACATATGAGTTCTTAGTGTCCAGGTGTTCCAAGGCTATATGCAGAGCCAGGGAGACAGCATCATCCACTGATCTGTTGTTCTGGTAGGCGAACTGCAAGGGGTCCAGGGACTCTGTGATGGAGGAGTTGATGTGTGACAACACCAGCTTCTCCAGGCATTTCATCACCACAGATGTTAATGCTACTGGGCGGTAATCATTCAGGCATGTCACTTTTGTCTTTTTGGGGGTTGGAACAATAGTGTTTTTTTTAAAGATGGTGGGGACCATGGACTGTGACAGGGAGGATTAAAAGATGTCCTTAAACACTGTGGTCAGCTGGGCTGCACATGTTCTCAGGACGCGAGGTGGTATCCCATCAGGCCCTGCAGCCTTAAGGATTTTCACCCTGCAGAGTCTTCTGCACGTCCTGCTCTGAGAGTTTCAGAACAAACTCGCCCTGCACACTTGGGGTCTTCTCAGCATTGCCCGTGTTCAGAGCATCAAAGCGGGCATAGAAGTGGTTCAGCTCGTCAGGCAGGGATGCGTTGTTCGTGTCAATCTCCTGGCTGCAGCCCTTGTAGCCTGTGATTGACTGTAATCCCTGCCACAGCCTCCGGGTGTCAGCGCACTGCGTTTCAAGCCACACTCTGTAGCTCCGTTTGGCTCGTTTTATGGCTTCTTCTAATGCATACCGTGATTTCTTGTACAGCTCTTTGTCCCCCGATTTGAACGAGGTGGATCTATCTTTTATTTTATTGCGAATGTCCTTGTTGAACCACGGTTTCTGATTGGGAAATGACCTAATTTTCATTTCTGGTACACAAATGTCGGTGCAGTATTTAATATAGCTGGTGCACTGCACCCCAAGCATGTACAGATGCAGCAATTCAAAACAAGCAGGCGATACCACATTATTTTGCGGTGCTCTTGACGCGGTATACCGCAAATTACGGTATTAATACCGTATATTCTCACATAGAACTGCATGATACAGCATGATAACGCAGGTAAAATAATAGTATCTGGAATTTAAGCAAGGTGGAGCTAATAAAGCTCAACCTCTCATGTTTGAGCTGTCACCATCAGTGTCTTTACCGAAGATATTAATAATAGTATTTATAATGAATGACCTTGGAAAAGCTGTAAACTCAATGTATTGCCCTGGTCCACATTCTTTTTTTCATTGACCGTCTTTGTAAAAGTAACACCACAGCATTTCGCAATCACGCATTTGTTTCCAATCATGCAAAGTACAGTGATTCACCATGCCCTTCACATGCTCATAAAAGAGATTGATTTAGGAACATAAACATATAAATAGTCAAGTCTACCCAAAAGAGAAAACATTGACTTTATTTAAACCCAAGCGAAAGTATTAATGGTTTTTAACTACCATACTTTTATGGTACATGACTTTGCTAGACCCCTCTTCTTTGAAAATACCTGTGAAACCGGTTTAATCCGTCACAGCCAGCACTCCCACAGAGAGTAATGAAAACCGCGCTGCGCCACTCCAATTTGGCATTTTAGTTATGGAGGCGGAAAGACGCACCCCCCACCTCTGGTAGAGACACGTACAAAAAAAAGTTCATTCCAGCTACAATACATATATATATTTGTGGTAAGAGGGAGCAAAACATCAGTATTTACTGCTAGTAATTAGTGTACGATTTATAGTTGAAATCCTGAGCCTAAATATAAAGTTAAAATCTCGACAAACTAAGCAATGTAGGAAATGCGCATACAGAAATACACAGAAAATAAATCCGTTCTGACATCTCATATCAGTTTCAATCAAGGTCTCTAAAACGAACAAGAAAAAGAGCATTTTCAGAGAGCAATTACGCTGTGTTTATGTAGAATAAGTGATTAGATTTATGAGCAATCTAATTTCTTATTTCTGAACATTATTACGCAGAAAACAAAGGTAGCGATTTACATTGCATTGTGCTTCTGTAATACAGTTTAAAATAATTAAAAGTCTAAACAGTATCGGCTTTATTTATGGGTTGTTATTTTAAAAAAGTCAAAAAACGCGCTCAAAATGCAATTTAGAGCTTTCTGGCAAGAGGAGACACCCAAACTAATAATATAACATGCTACTGTTTGTGCATGAACATAGTTATACTGTTATTTCTTTAGATACGCGATTTCATGTTTTTTTTTAATCCCTAGCGCGACCTGGCGTCCATCAGAATCAAGTTATAGGTTTCATTGCGCTTTGACAGAAACCAAATTTCCTAAATTTAATATGTGCTTTTCTACATTTATTGTCAATTAATTGTCCATAATATTGCTATTCTATTTTTTCAAAGAAATGTTTGTTAAAATAAAAGTCATGGCGTTGGCTGGATTTGAACACTCAACCTGTGGTTTAGTAGTCAGGCACCTAGACCACAGGACAACCCGCAAGGTCACATGAGGAGCGGTGAAACAGCCCTACACAAACAGTATCAAGAGACATTGTACAGCATATACTTCTTGTGTTGCAGTACATGAATATAATTATATCCTTATTAATTTCTTTAGATACGTGATTCCATATTATATTCCCTATTAATCAAATTCTAAAAGTATGCTTGTTGACTCCAGTATCGAGCGTATTCGCAGAGAAGCTTAAAACTACCACTTTTTGTACACATGTTATTTCACATGTTAGTTATTGTAATACTGTTTGTTTATGTTCCAAAATCAATATCATTTATGGTCTTCACACGCGTTATGCTCCTATTCTTTTTATGCCCAGCTACTAAGATTTCCCTTCAGTGGTAAAATTCCATACAAATATTCAATACTAAAACGGGCACAATAAAGACAGTTATATATGCGCGGTGACGTAGCCAATTACCCGCGGTAAGTGTCTGTGCCGCACACTTTGAATGGCTGCATCTGTAGTATACATACAGTGTATGTTTGGAATTCCAATCAATTTCATTCAATACATTACATGCAATCTAATATTGTTCGTTTTATACACATGTGACGACACTGGTGGCAGTAATTATCTGGTTGATGACCACTATTCTAACAGCAGAATTTAATGGCATAACAATGGATTTTGGCCAATTTGCCTTATATTTAGAAAGTCTACAAAAATTATCTATCAAACACAGAACAATTTACAGACCTAGACATACCAGAAAGAAACAAGTAAGGAACCTGAAATACCTAAAAGAAACAAGTATCTTAAGCACAGAGTGAAACATAATGTTTGTACCCTAATATGTCACTAGAATATACTGAAAAAATAATAAAGGTAATAATTGAATTCTCTGTCAACTGCCTCTGCCAAGTGCAAGCTGAGTTGTATGAGGCAAACGTAACGTTTGAGGTATAAATTATGTTGGTAACTGAATGGCCTTTTGTAACATCAATGTACATAAGATTAATTGGTAAAAAGCATAGCCTATAAACATAGAAAAGGTGTTACAGTATGTTACAGTATGTTACCAGAGGTTCTTTCAGAAAACCTGCCTTGTCATTGTGTTCTAATTCTGACTTTAACAATAACAACAGCCTACTTCTTAAACTTTGGATCTGCTTAAACTACAGGCATCTAATTTACATATACTGCACATCCACATAGTGGATCTTTGCATTTTTTGGATCAAAAAATAAAACTGAATTCCATTGAAGCTAACAATCTGCAATGAAAAATGTATTAACTTTATGATTAAATGGTTAATATGAATCTGCACTGCCAACAGTAGCTCAGGTAAGTGACATCTAAACTGGGATATTTCGATTACAGTTGTAAAGAGCATCTAAAATATAAATTCATTCAGGAGTCAATACAAGCAATCCCAGTGGGTCTTTGATCCTGAATTGGTCTGTGCTAGGTTCAGATGTATAGAGATACTGTATAAACTGACCCCTTGAAAGACTAGACTAACATGAACAGGGTTAAAGCACAACATCATTATCTTTTATCACCTCGATAAAAGCTACAGATGCAGCCACTCAGAATGCACAGCAGAACTTACTGCTGCATTAAACTGTCTTCGCCATCCTGCACCATACTGCAGTGCTACTCAGCACAATGTGTGATTCACTTGCCAAATACAATTGACAGATGGCACTTTTGGTGTGTTAGATGTTAGTGAAACAATTATTTCATTTAAACTATTTCCCTTGCCACTTGGAATTTTCAGGGTTCAATGGCCAATGCAGTTGGACCACCTTAAATTCCCACAAACACACACTTTGAGGTACACACTTCATGGAACCATGGAAATTGGATTATAGGCTCACTGTATTAAGTTGACTTACATAGCACTGAAGAGTAAGACTTGTGCTACCACATATTAGTGAAAAACAGTCAAACAAGGTTTCTGTATTGTGAAATAAAATACTATATATGCTTTGTTTGCTTTGTGAGAGAGACAATGATTTATATTTTGTCTTAATGCTAATGAATCAATCCAAATGATCAAACGAAACTGAAAATAAACATAAAGAGATTTTGTTTCATATTCATTAACAAAAATAAAGTCAGACCTCCCATGTTTAATCACACTGTTTTATTGTTTCACAAATTATTTACTGGTGGGTCAGTAATACTATTCTTGCTTTTTTATGCAACGGGGTCCAGATTCGATCCCAGCTAATACTGAATTTATGCTTTTAAAAAACTGTCCCTTTCTTCTAAATTGTAACATTTAAAATATATTTTTACATGTTTTTTCCATTTTTTTTTCATGCCGTAAAGCTGCCTACTGTATATGACTTTTGATCAATTTGCAAACCATTTTTATTTTCCTAGTGGTTCTACTTTGAAGTGTAATGGAAAATTAAACTAATTTTCAATAAAATAACTGCTGGGTCAGCTACAGTAAAGAGATTATTTCTTTAAAAAAAGGTTATTTTCAGTTTCAGGTATTGGGGATTCTATTCGATATTTAACTGAGGAAAAAATAATAAAATACATTTAAAATGTAAAACTTTTCTCCTAATTAGGACCCAGGACAAATTATTTTAATTAGAATTCCTTACTGTAACAAATTATGTCAAGTTTCACTCTCTTGTTTAACAATCATGGCATTTATGAAAAATGAAGCTGATTAATTTTTGAAGTATTCGCTGCCACTTGAAAATATATTTCTTAAATTACTTTTGATTTAAAATATTATATATATATATATAATTGAAGGCCAAAGATATATTCAATGTAAAGATCAAATTCTAATATAGCATTTATAATATAATGATACAGCCATGACACTGAAAAAGAAGACACTTAAATCTTGGAAAGGAAATACGGTGGCTTTCATTATTGTTTGTGCTGTTGTTGGGATTATTTCAAGCAAGGCATTATGGCAAAAACACAAAATGGGAACTTTTGGGTCTAAACACGAAGCATTACTTTTTATGCAATATGTTGACTTTGCATCACTCTACTAACTCCAACACTGTCAACCATCAGAAAGAACTGGGAAGCTCATCAAAAGACATCTTTGAGTGGCCCATTCAAAGTCCTGATTGACTTACTGTATGTCCTGAATCCTACTGAAAACCAGTAGAAAGATCTGAACATGTTCAATAAGCAACAACCCCCCCCCCCCCGCATCTTGTGAGAACTTAACTAAATCAAAGAAGAATGGGAAATAATTGCACCAAGACAACTTGCATAGTTAGTGGAGACTTGCAAAAACACCTGCAGCTCTAACAGCTGCCAGACACACTTCCACCAAACAGAGTTCATACTGTAGATTTACTGTTAATATTTCTGCAATAAACATATTTCAGTTTTCTTTCAGTTTATCCATGTGACAATAACATACGTAACCCTTAGAAGCAAAAGTATGAGCACAGAGTTTATGAATAAAATACTAAGTTTAAAACATGTATCACTTTCCAATTCCACAAAATGGGAGACCACAGGAAGGGTCTGAATACTTTTGCAAGACACTGTACAGTTTCCATTATTATTTTTGAGACCCATCACTTTAGTACTATAAAAAAGAACAGTGAATGTAGAAAAACTTTTATCTCACTGCAATATTATTTTCTAGTTCTCTCTTGAATGTAAGAAACATGACAAACAAGAAGAGGCAATTAAGTTCAGCAAGACTGTTAGCTAGTAGCTAATTGATCTGAGATTCTCATCCAGGATTTCTTCAAAAGAAGCCAGGATACCAGCTACAACAACATCACTGGACCACTTGGCCATTCTAATAATCTTCTACCTGTGTTTGCTCCTTTTCTTTAACTGGATCTTTTTCTGTCTTTTTTAGACGGTGTAAGGAAAATGGCTGATTTATAAAGTTTATCATTGAGGTGTTAGCCAAACAAGAAATCATCAATATGCCTCATCAACATACATGAGCAAAGGATATTTTCTATGTTAAATGTAACTAGCATATTATTGAAATGGCTGGAGTATTAGAAAAACTTACCATAAACATCTCCAGGACCTCATAGTATTCTACTATCTCACTGTCAAGATTGATGAAGATGACCCATGAATAACTGAATAAACTGAGTCCCTTTAAAATTACATATGCTAGCATTTTGTCAGATAAAAAAATAACACTTCTTAAAGTTGATTTTTTTTTATGTACAGTACTTATCTAAAATCACTACAGTTAATTAAATGTGTTCACACTCACTTTTACTCTTACTATAAAGCTTATAGCTCTCCATGTAATATAAAAAAGGTATTTAAAGAAAGATTTAGTTTCAAACTTACACTGTCTAGCTAAAACACACACAAGACAATGAGAAGAAACATTTCTAGCGGTCACAAATCAAAAGTCAAAAATCATTACAGAATTAAATATTATATAAGGAAGAAACATTTTGTTCAACATCAGCTCCTTGATTTTTACTTTTGGAAGTATTTTGAAACAATGTTTTTGTTCATAACATGAAAAAACTTCAGCCCAAACTAAGAATAACTCATTCACCATTATCTATTTTAGAATTCTCTATATAACCTTTAAACCACAAGTTCTCCTATCAATGCACTTCTGCATTTTATCACATGATGGTGATAAAAACACAGTTCCTGAAAAGTTTTGTGAAATAACATCTTTCAGCACCATCAGCTCTTTTAACTGATCTTTTAACCAATATTGTGGAGATGTAGACATATACTAGCACCTCTCATTTGCAATGAACTAGTCTATTTAACTCATACGTATGAGTACTTCACGACAGGATCAATCTTCAACCTACTTCGAAACGTATTAGTTTATCACTGATAAAAACTGTAGTCTGACAATATTTATTAAACTAAATTAGTGACTAACGTTATTTCCAGTAAATAATTCACTTTTAAATGTAATATTCTACAAAATAATAGTGAAAAAGATTAAATTCCCTTTCAAAAGGCAGTAAAATGTATAAAAGGAACATTGAAACTACGGACACATCGATAAAAAGTTTTGGGAATAAGATAGACAACTGTGCGTTTTCAGTCCTCTGCATGATTTCTTTGCCTACTATTTTTCTCCCATAAGAAGTCCTTCTTAAAAATGTTTACAAATTTGTTAAATTTAAAAAAAAAAGAACTAAAAGAATAAAGTATAAAGGTGTGAGCCTGGCCAATACCTGAATGGGAGACCTCCCGGATAAGCTAAGGGTGCAGGTGAAAATGCTGTTAGTGGGATAGTAGGGAGCGCTCATTCTGCAGTCTGTGTGGGTTCTGATGCCTCATTATAGTCTAAAACACTATACTGTAAAATGGGTGCAATCCTTTGGATCAGAGGTGTATTCCTGAAAAGAGCAGGTGTGTTACCACAGTGTCCTGACCAAATTTCCCACTGCCCTTTACCAATCATGTCCTTCTAATAATCTCCATTTATGAACTGGCTTCATCACTCTGTTCTCCTCCCCACTGATAGCTAATGTGTGGTGAGTGTACATCAGCGGTACAGGGAAATCCACATTACATAAACAATATGTAATAGGAACGAATTATTATTATTACTAGTAGTAGTAATTTAGTAGTAATTTAACATAATTCACTGTCATGCCAGGCTTACTTCTCAGGCATTCTTTGTCAAGACCACTTGACATCCTTGTGGGAATGTGTCTCTCACTTTCCACCAATGATTAATTAAAACCAGGTAAATCTAAACACAAATGACTGAGGCCCAGACAACCTCTAGTGGTAGGTTAGCTGAAACTAATGTATCAGTCCAGCTGGCCTGCCATAACACTGTAGAGACACCTACTATTTTTAATCCTGAATGCGACAGCACATAATTTCAATGTTATTTTCAATATGTAATTTTAAAAAACAGTATTCTGTGTTCAATGGATTCAATTATCTTAAAACTGTAACATATCTCTCAGTCCATGCATTGCTCTCTCTATGTTGAACGGTTTCTGAAATTTTATTTGTCATTTGTATATAGATTCACTTGGTGGAGGAAAACAGGATTAATATTTTTTCCATGCTGTGATAACTAACATTGAAGAACAAAAAAGCTGTAATTTAAAATGGACATCTTTTCTTATGTTTAATCCAA
Source organism: Lepisosteus oculatus (assembly GCF_040954835.1). Lineage (NCBI taxonomy): Eukaryota > Metazoa > Chordata > Actinopteri > Semionotiformes > Lepisosteidae > Lepisosteus > Lepisosteus oculatus. The sequence continues at coordinate 53,396,657 of NC_090696.1, forward strand.
CGTCCCTCTTTGATCTAACTGGTGAAGGTACTGTACTTCTCACTTTTCAACCTGATCTGTCATGATTCACTTACTGTAGGTGGTTACTACACTTCTGCAGTGGATGAAATGGGCCCTCTCCTATAAACAACATATTCTGTGATTTAGCTTTGGGATATTTGTTTTATTGTTTGGGATATATAAATGAAAAGAAGGTATATTAATGAAATAAATTATTGTTGTCTTAATGAAAACAATCCTGAACATAGATTTATCTAAATCCTTCTCACATTTTTTGTACTACAAAATATTAAGTAAGCACAAATATGGTAAGTGAATATGGTATGTAAAACTTTTCTACTTTAATTTTAATGTTCCAGTTGTCTCTCTAGTACTGAAGAGATACCTTAGCATCTTTCAAGAAGCTTCTAGATCTTAGATAGGCCAAATTCCCTCCTTTCATGTGTAAGCCTTCTACCTTTCTTACTCTCTTAAAATATTCAGACAATTCTCCCATAAATGATTAAATAGTGGATTATGTGTAGACATTTGTCACTATGCACTTTGTATTCCTGTTAATATTTTGTGTGTGTGAATATATTCCTTCATTTCTAGACAACACCTATAGATACTGTATGTGCAATGATTCAGATCTTCCGTTAACATAACACACAACTTTCCACGATATAATTGCTTGTATTTCTGAGAAATACAAACTAGTACAGTACAATATTGTCTTGAACTTTCTTGCTATGAAAAACAAAATACAATTTACTGAGAAAAAATAAATTACACTCTTGAAGCTCAAAATGGACAATGTTAATATTAGTTCAGGTGGGTAGCTGCGTCAGCATGCGTAAGCTGCAATGTTAATATTAAACTATAAATATTGTTTTATTTTAAATTTTAAAAAACCTTAATCATCCCTGACAAGGACAGACGCAGCTTTCACTAAAACTACTCCACTCCCTGTATTTCACATTCTTCAATATTTAGATTTACAATGTGCCGTAGCTCGGAATGTAAACTAAAACCTTTTAAAAATCTTAAACTTAAAGCATCCGCAGCAACGACAAACAGTATGTGTGGAGCGATGGATAAACCAACCTGTTGAGTCACTGCATTCCGTCATTTCCGTTTATTTCGATACCACATCGTTTGAGACACAATACAGTTTAAAACAAATAAGGGTGTAGTGTATTTAGAAATTATTTCAAAATATCATATATTTACCCTTTAGAACATCTAATAAATTCGGTATCTGCATTAACTTGAACACAAATGAATGATTCGAAGAGGGCTACAGAATTAGCTATGTAGCGCAATTGCGTAACAGGCCGAGGATGCTTGCAGATATTATTTTTAAATATTAAATAACGTCTATCAATACACGGGTTTAAAACGAGTATACACGTAAGATATGTGTTATTAAAGCACAAAATATTTGATAACTATATAAATATCTTATATGCTCTGAAATATCAGTATTTCAAGATGAACCTGCAGACCTGCACTTTGCTTTGAAATGCTAAGATCACGAACTAAACGATATCTATTCAATTTCGCACAGACCTTTCTACAAATATTATTTATTTTTAATAAAAAAGTTTTTTTATAAAGCGGGGAAAAGATTGGGAAAGAGGCAGTTGGAGGATCGCTGAAAGCAAATGCTGTATTTAAAATATGACATTAGCCAAGTGCCATTAGCTGGACGTGTGGCGCTGGCGGCTCTGCGGACATCCTGGTACACTCGGCACCGAGCCTTGGCTGGACACCGGGTCCTCAAACAACGCCGGACATTCCCCGCAGCCTGTCAGCTTTTATCTAAACACACTTATAGTGATAAAAGGGTTTTGCTTCCTTGTTTCACATTTTAGAACTAAGTAAATAACCCAGCACATAACCTAAAAGATGATTATGTTAGCTGAAACGTTTCAATACACTTATTTATGTTCAATTATACTAGGGAATTACGAACAAGACTACACACACCCATCTTGCTGTAATGTTATAATGCTTAATTCAGTCAAGTGAGTCAGAAAGCCCTTTTCAAAAATGATAGATGGTGATTAGCAGCTACATACCTTCCACTCTAGAACGGAGGTCCGACACAGTTTTCTGGACAGCAGGCATCACTGTGGAGAGCCGACTGACGGGACACCTGTCAACTGCGGCTAAACCTCCTCTGATCCGTCGATTCTCTGCAACGGTCGATTAATCTAAAAAAATCTCCACACGTAGCACAACAATACCGCTACGTGCGAAATAAAGATATTAAAATTATCGTGAGTAGTTCTTGACGTTGAAAAAGAAAAGCGAAACTGAAAAGGGACTAATGAGTTCCGCTACTACCAGTAGACTGATCAGCGACTGACAGCTTCTCTCCAGCTCTGAACAAGAACGAGAGCGCCTCCTTACAGTCTGGAGCAGACCACTGCACAGCAGGGGAAACACTGGTGGACTCACCGACTTCATAGTTTGCTAAGGTTTAGATATAGTTCTTAAAAGAATACTTTGAATTACAGCATTGCAGTATTTTAACATATATATTTAGTTGAGATAATTCGGTGTGTGCTTGTTCCTGTATTTTATCCACACGAGAGTACAAAGTTGTGTCTCACCCCCTCTGTGATTATATATTAGGTGGTCCCACTGAGTACCCGCATTTCAGAATTCATTTGAGCAACAAAGAGAATGGCTCAGCAGTTGGCTATAGCTGTTTAATGCGTGTGGTGCTATAACGTGCTTTTTCTAGGGGGGGAGATGCCTTCTGATATAATTAATTTAAAGAAAATCAACCGAAAATTATTTTTGTTGCTCATAAAGTAATTTCTGTTTTCAATTTTTTTTATTGTTTTTGCTTGGTCCGCCCACTTATTTGGTACCTAACTACATATTCTGTGAACAGTATCAGAAGTAGAATATTTCTATCGTGTTATTACATTAGCTGGCTATCGGACAAAACAATTGCTGCTATATACGAGAATTATGTGTCTGAAGTTTTTTTAATCGCTAAAAGGCAGTAATTACTAGTTTTAGTATTACTAATGCAAATAAATCATCATAAGAGTTCATAATAAGATTTATATAGTCCTCGTGGATGCGAAATGCTTTCTGGTAAAGGCAGTATCACGTGATTCTCATGTGATCCGATTAACTGACTTGTACTGAACCCGTGAAGACTTAAGGGGATGGCGGTGGTCGCATTTCAGCCACCATGGTTGCAAAGAGAAGCCCTAACATGTCAATTTCTGCCTTTCCAATATAATAGCGAATATATTAAATAAGGTATCTTGTAAATAGTTACAGGTATTATTTTCCTTTAAATAGGAGCCATTTTAGATTTTGGTACAAGTGAGCCAAATACAGTACATATTAAACTTTTTAAAGCACAGTTCACTTTTAGTACACTGGTGCACTTTTTTTCGTCTTGTTACAAATCTCTTCAGGAAATTCCTGTAAATCAGGTTTTGTGCTAATCTTCAAGTTTGAAAGATTTGTAAATTGTATATACATTATCACAAAAGTATGCCTTTGAGGAGTGATCCAGTGTATTCATCCTTATCCTTTGACGTACTGTATAGAGCTCAGGGTAGTGGACAGCTGTTTTTAAGTGATTATCCATGGGTTAAAATCACTAATGCCTTATAGACCTTTCAGTGGACGTCAATCGAAATTAGAAAGCTCGCCATCTGGTGGTAGTTGACCGTTCCTGGACACTTCGTGGAAAAACAACAGCGTTAGAGAAAAGTTAACTACTGTAGCTTATTGTTTATTTTATTATACCTTTGTATACATTATGTATTTCTGGGCCAGCAGCCATGTCACCCTGCAGCTTACAATTGGCAGTCCATTGAAGCTAAGTAGGTGTGAGCCTGGTCAGTACCTTGATGGGAGACCTCCTGGGGAAAACTAAGGTTGCTGCTGGAAGAGGTGTTAGTGTTAGGCCAGCAGGGTCAGCTCAAAAATTTGGTTCAAACCACCGAATGGAGATGGGTGTGCTGACAAGCAGACCCTGCTGATGCGGGATTAACACTAGGATGAGAGAGAGATACATTATTTATTTCTGTAAAAAAATTTAACATGAAAAAAGAATAGTGTGTGAAATATTTTTTGCATATTTTTTAAAGTAATATTTTGGAAATAACATGTTTGTATTTTATATAGTATGTACTGTATGTTAAAACTATACATAGTCTGTAACCTACTGTCTCTAACATGGAGCCCAGAGCACACTCACTCTAGCCTTTGGTGTTTTGTATGAACCCCTCCTGGATTATGTGTTAACCGTGTTTTCCCTTTCTGGGGAAAACTCTTCAGCAACTCTTTGATATAACATAGTGAGTGATGAAAAAATTAACAAGTGGAATTGGAAGTGCAGTAAAAAGAATGTGACAAAAATAATAGGAATTAAGTAGTGGTGGGACCAGCCAGTGGCTGAAAGACAATAAGATACATTCATACTGTAGTTACAACCTTAAATGGCTGGCCTTTGATGCACAAATTTAAATAAGTTTCTATTTCTGTCACACTATGTTTTTCAGGACTATCATGAGACAGGGATTATCAGATCTTATCCTGCAGGAAGATAAGTGATCATTTGAAATGTAAATGGCACTTTTAGTAAATGAATTGTGGAGGCTGAATTTGAAAAAAAAAACTGAAAGCCATCCATATAGAAATTGCACTTATGAGTATTTCTGTGCTCATGTTAGAATAATTTAAAATGCATTTAAATATTTCTAACCAATAAAGAAAACAGAAGCCTGTGAAACAATACTAGCTTCCAACTAGGGAGCCAATTCATATGCTATGTGAAATTTGGAAACATCAAAATGTATCACCAGCTGAATTTGAAATTGTACTGTATGTATGACTAATGATTGTTTTCTTACTCAGGTTTTAAGGAATGTCTGATTGGTAATGTCTGTATAAACAAACAAGACAGAATAAGGGTTTGACAGAACCATAATAGTTCCACCACAACAACCAGGTTGTGATTGTAATATAATAAAACTATTGCATTGAAGAGTACTTTGAACTGTAAAACTAGATTCCAAAACAAAGCAGACTTTGGAGAAATGAGATGGAATGGGATCAGTTGGAAATACAGAATCAGTATGAAATGAAAAACAAGTTAAGCATATTATGCTTAAAGAGATTCAGAGCAGATAATTTTGTTATAATGCAGTGGTCACAATAGATAACAAAAAATAACATATGACATAGATTTTCTAAAGACTTTTAATTTCCTCATATAAAGAATAATTATAAAACCACATGTGGCAGGTATAAAAAATAAAGTATTGGTTTGTGTTTAGAACTAGTAAATGGACAGAAGTGAGAGTTTAGACAAGGGATAAATACTTAAATTAGAGTAATGCAATTAGTGGACTACTGGATGAGTCTGTTTTAGGACTGCTGCTCTTCTTAAAGGGGAACTGCAGTCCCAAACTGTCAGACTGGTTATAAAATCTCGATAACAATTTAAATTCATTGACAGCATAGAAAAAATTGTCAAATTTCAAATTAAGCATAAAACCGTGACTTTTAAGAAAGTGCTTTGACTCACCATGTTGTTGTAAACCTCTGGTCTCGCCACAGGCAAGAGCGAGCGTTCACTCAAATTATGACGTGATGTGGCCCTTGCAGCTCACTAGTCACTGTAATGACTAATGCAATGCGTTGTACAGACAGTACAGCAGACATTTCACCATAGATACGTTCCAGCGTGATCAGTATGCAGAGTTTACAAGTAGTATTTGTCAGCAAAACCTTCTCGAAGTAGAGAGCAATATTTCTATTGGATTAAAAAAGATGTTTTCACAAACCTGCTTGTTTACAATGTAATAGGGTTGCTTCAACTCACCTGATATTTCCACAGAGACATGGACAAATCCTTTCTACAATTAAGACACAGGTTGACCATTCTTCTTTGTTGTGCTGCAAAACACCACAATGTTTAATATATCTTAAATCTCACGAACCTACAGTACGTTACTGCTCCTTCAGACATGTAGTATCCGTAAAAGAATAGAACAGTATGCATTTATGAATATTTGTCATTTTATGTTCATGACAGAACTGTGTAAGAGTGTACTGTTCAATTATACGATTGACATTGCTATTCCAACTTCCTTGTTATAGGCCTGTCTGCACATAATTAATTTCCCTCACTATCATTCTTAACATCTCTTTTGTTCATATTTTCTCTCACTTTTACTAACGCTCTTCTTTTCACAATATTTGCATAATTATGATTCACAGTCTGACAGGCCACATGTACTCACCCCCAGAAAAGTTTCTTCTCTGTCTCTGAGTCATGTGAAGAAGCACCATGTGTCTAGCAGTGTCAGGAGATAGACAGGCAGCACCTCTCCCTCTCTGCCCATCAGAGCCTGTAGAATAAAGGCTGTATCTCATGATATAAGGTTTCTTCACCTGACATGAATAAACACCCTACAGGAGAGCATACAGGAGAGAAGACCCACTGTAGTCTGACAGCTCTTGGATATCCAGGCCACAGCACTTCTCAGGAGAATATAAACACACACAACAACTGTATCATTCTTCAGGTTTAGAAGAGCTCCATACTGAAAAGTATTTCTGCATTAAGAAAGAGTTTTACTTTATTAGATCATACAGGCTGTTTAAACAGGACAGCTCAAAGTTGCAACTCTCTGCAGCTGTCATAGAGTTTAAACTGCATTTTACTGACACTAACCTGAACTGGAATCTCAATCCAGTCACTTGCTCCAAATTAAAAATAGAAGCAGTAATAGTTTACTAACATAAGCACCCATTGATTTTTATATTTGATTTTGTGTTTCAATATTGGTGGAAGTGGAACTTCTGTGGTCCACTTTTGTGAACTGTAGTACAGTCCTGTCTTGGTGCTTTGTTCAGAAATACATCTAATTATACCTGTACATATTGCAAAAAAAGTGTTACCACACAAATTTAAAACATCTGGAGTTGAACTACATGTCCATGTTTCTTATGGCTGTTACAGAATTTACATTAGTGTCACCGATTTTAATATTACTTTTGACCTCGACCAGCTTCTAAATATATATTTTTATTATTCTAATTAATTAGAAATTGGTTTAGTTATTTCATCTAAACTCATCAGTGAGCGTCTATGTCTTAACTAATACAGTCCTTAAAAGCAAAGGAGACAGTGATGGGTACTGCCACTATAAAAGAGAGAAAATTAAACAATCAAATGAGGCATTAGCATGTACATGGGTCACAAGACATTCGATGATCCTCATCACTGGGAAAAACTAAGGTTGCTGCTGGAAGCAGTGTTAGTGGGTCCAGCAGGGGGCGCTCACCCTGCGGCCTATGTGGGTCCTAATACCCCAGTATAGTGACGGGGACACTATACTGTAAATAGGCGCCGTCCTTCGGATGAGATGTAAAACCGAGGTCCTGACTCTCTGTGGTCATTAAAAATCCCAGGGCGTTTCTCGTAAAGAGTAGGGGTGTAACCCTGGCATCCTGGCCAAAATTTCCCATTTGCCCTTATCAATCATGGCCTCCTAATAATCCCCATCTATGAATTAGCTTCATTACTCTGCTCTCCTCCCCACTGATAGCTGATGTGTGGTGAGTGTTCTGGCGCACTATGGCTGCCGTCCATTATCCAGGTGGATGCTGCACATTGGTGGTGGAGGTGAGTCCCCATTCCCTGTAAAGCGCTTTGAGTGGAGTGGAGTGGAGGAGACCTGTCTCCTTCTACCGACCCTCTTAAAAAGAATTGTAAAGTGAAAGTTTAGTAATAAAACTGCATATTGATTAACAAAAGAAATAAAATGTAGTACTTTCTTAGTAAAAGTAATATAATAATAAAACATTTTTCTCTTCTTGTATTTTAAAGCTGTAAACACCAGTACATTTGAATTAATTATTTAATTGAAGGGTATCATTTTACTCTTTGTCTGTTTAAAGGTAACCATAGCTGATTTCAATTAATTATTAACCAACATGATGGCAGTGTAGCTACCTGCTAGTTTGCTGTCTTTTTAGAATGGATTGCCATGTGTTTATTATATGTCACTGAAGAAAAAAAATTCTTTAATACAATTTAATCTCTTTAATACAGTTTAATACAATTTTTAATCTCCAAAATCTCCAATGAAATCAGAAGACTAAGATCATGTAAAATGTGCAGGTAATTGAAATGGAGCAGGAAATGCATAAAAGCCCAACTAGAACAGAAGCTGAGAAACCACAGAAAAAAGTGAGATTTCGAGTGTCTTCAGCTCACAGTGGGAAAATATTGAAGGAAGTCTTCAAAGATGAAGGACACACAGACTTTATGGATTCTGAATGTGCCATCAGCTCAGAGACAGAGCAGATTAACTTGCGCAATGAAGCAAATGGGCACCACAATGGACACCTGGGTTTTGAGTATGATAACTTGCTCCTGTTTGCTGGTGCCTCCAAGGACAAGGCTTTCAGCACAAAGCGAGTTAATATACTGAGCAAAAATGGGACAGTTCGTGGTGTAAAGCACAAAGTGAGTGCTGGTCAAGTACTGTTTAACAACCTCTCAAATGTGTATGGGGTAAGTGATGAGAATTTTATGGTAATTTTATGACATTTCCAACTTACAAGTTTATAATAGTTCAAATAACATTTATTTTTCTTGTGAAAGTCATTCCTAGTAAAGTTCAAATACATTTTTCTGGATTCTTTTTGGATCTTATTCTTGTTCAAGATTTTTGTTGAGTGAAAACAGAATAATGTTCACTTAGTATACTGCATTTCACATAACTAAAACTTGATATTTGGGCATAACCACAAATCATGTAATAAAAATATTTTTATTTTAATATTTCTCTCCAATATGATTCTAGAGTATGCAGACTTATAGGTTCATATCTCTGGAATCAAAACTATGGTAAACGTGCTGATGCACACATTACCATAGAATCCTTCTGCACTGATAATTAGTCCTATTTTTAAGTAAAATAATAGTACAAAAGACATTCTGATTTATGATATTGTGTATTGTGATAATAAAAAAGGCATACGTTACATATACTGTATATATAAGAAATATATATATATACTGTGTATGCTTCATCTTCTATAACTACAGTATATTTATAGTCTATGTGTTCTTGTCCTATATTTATATACACCTGAAGAAGGCTCCGCGACCAAAGCGTTGTGTTTCCTTTCTTTTCTTTTCAGCATGGAATAAACCCGTTACCTGTTCCTATATTTATATACACACTTTGCACTTGTTCTATATTTTTATGAGCCTTTTGTTTTATTAAATCATATTTAAAATGCAAATAATTAGAAGTCTCTATGACAATATAATTATAGTAGGTACAGTTTATCTTTTAACCACTGCTTTCAAAGAAGTTGTGCCTGAACTGATGATTTTTGTCCACACCTGTGTCTTGTGTAGATTTATGTCTATACTTTTCCTTTCTGATGTGTAAGCTATGTGAGATCATTTTGAGGAAAAGGCCACTATTACTTAAAGATTAATGATCCAATCCAGTAAATGTATCAAAGAAACTTAATAGGGTTAACGTGATCCTGCAAGATTTCTGAATGCTAGGAAAACAGTTAATAGTAGTGGTCATATTTAATATTCAATTTCAACAGTTGACATAACATGAATTGAAGCAAGACTGATAAAATATCCTGACTGCAGATGTTTTTTTCTGTTACTTCTTGATAAAATAATATTGCTACAAATTTATGGCTTAGTTATAATTCAGCTTGTTAGCTTATGTTTGTTGGCAAAGTTGGAGATGAACTGCAAAAAGAAACAACAGTTAAAGGCTAAAACATTTGAATAAACAGCAACACCGCTGTGCAAATCTCATTTAGATTAAATCAAAAGTATTATGCCACCAATGTCTTTAATACATATAAACCATCGATGGTTTGAAAGGATCCTATTACTTTCATTCTTGAAATCAGATTATATTAAATAATTAGGTATACATATATACTGTGTATATACAATACAGTATATAGGTTCACAAAACCTGGCGTCAAAAATACAAGCAACAGATGGTTGGAGCTTCCAAAACAGAAAAAGATCTGTTGAATGTAAAGAACATTTTTTCTTAATGCAAAAAATTCTAAATGCAGTTATTTAAATCACATCATGTTGTCACTTGTTTTAATTAAAACTCTGACTTGTATGGAGTAAAAAAAAGTATACTTTGGAAATAAATCAAATGTACTGTGCATACAGTATCTCATCCATATTACTTTAAAGGTGTATTGTAACAGTTGACTATTTTAACTGACCTTGATCTGCAACAGACTTTCGAATGATTAATGATACTAATTTTAATTGGGTGTTATGACATCCATATAGTGGAACAGTGAAAAGGAATAGAAATACAATTGTATTTTGGGTCTAGGTTTTCAGTATACATGTCTTTATTTATTGAGAATGCATATTTTCTAGCAGTGTTTTCTATCAAAATATTTCAATGAAATAGTGTATGAATTATTTAATAGATTAGGTTACTATTATACATTTACATATCAGGTCCAGAGACTACTTTGCCTTGCAAGCAAATTTTAAAAGCTAACTATATAATCAGGCAAAACCGAGCTGTAATACTTAAACGCATGTTTAATTTATTCTCTGGCACAGATTGGTAACAAAGTAAAACAAACAGCAACAAACAAACAAACATTTACACAAAACATCTATGCCTGTGTTGTAACAGACAAAAAAGTTCTGGATCCCGAGATGAAGTTTAAACAGATGAGTTTTATTGCATGCAAGGAACAATAAAAAACAAAGTATTGTTCAAAGTGCCGGTACAAAACTTCCAGTTTATATAGCCCTTTTCTGCCGCTTCTGACATAGCTTGTTACCATGGTAATGGGGGGAGGTCACAGTGTCCTGCCAGTTCACAGACTTTGGTCACTCTTAATGGTCCATGTTAGGTTTCCTTCCCTGGGGAGTTTCCGAGCTGGCCTCTGGAATTCTTATCAGTTATCCCCTTTTCCTGCCATAACTCTAAGCCTGTTACTTAGAAGTCCACTCCTCATGCAGAAAGGACTCAGTTAACCCCTTCTTCACATCTAGATATTTACAAAACTGAATTTGAGAGACTTTCAGACACAGATAAACAGAAATCCTGTGAAAAAGGTACAGATACCACAAAGGATTAAAAGGAAACCTGTTTCGTATCAAATAAATGAACCCAGGACTAAATAAATCCCTAAAATGGATGGTATACAAATGGGAACAATTTTTAGCAGTGTGTAATCATTTCATCAGCTTGGGAAACCCCTGTTTTGACAATTATAATGCCACCGTACATTACATAAAAATAAAAAAGTACATCTTCAGTGCTCAGATTACTTGAACATGGTCTATTTGTCTGGTCTATGAAGGAAGAGCTCTGTTGTAGTGCTGATGCTTCTCTTATCTTCCTTTTCCTCTGTTCCTCTATTCCATATGATTTCTGATTGTTATATTTCTTTTGGTGATTTGGAGATATGGTGTTAATTTTGTGGCATTTATGTTTATCTGCCCGACAATGCACTGGAATATTGTCCAGAGTGTATCCTGCCTGTTGCTTGCCGGATAGACTCCTCCACGACCCTGTATAAGATAAAGCAGTTTGAAAATGAATGAATTGATGGATGGATTCATTAACCATATATTTAAAATTACATATTCCAGGAAGTATAACCATGCCACACACACACACTTTTTTATCATGAATGAAACATTTAACATAAATCTAACTTGAAAAATAACAATATCAAATTCTGAAACTAATTCAACAATCACAATAAATGTTAATATCAATACAACTTTGATGATAACAAAAATGCTGAATAAGCAACAAACAAACCTCATATCTTATTTAGTTTGTCTGCACCAAAATACTGTACATACTGTAATATACAAATAAAAAAAAGTTAGCTCACTGTAGGCACCTGTCCCTATCGACAGAAACATACTCTATGGTGTTTACGACTTAAAGTTTATATGCAATATTTGCCAGTAGCCCTGGTGCCTATTGGATATTGGTGATTATTGGAAGTTTTCTAGTTTAAACCTTTTTATATTTCTAAATTATTTAAAATTGATTAGACAAAATTGGAGTTTGTATATTCTCTCCATGTTTTGTAATTAGAGTTGTTTATGTAATTAGGGACTCTGATATGTAAGTTATTGCTTTTGATATTTTTATGTGTAACTAAAGGCTCTGTAAAACAGTGGTGCAAAGCTCTGGTCCCCAGCAGCCACAATCCAGCAGGTTGCATTGACTGTTTTTAGATCAATATAAAAATCAAAGAATGTTAGATTGGTCCAGCTCAGACAACTACTGTTATTTCAAACTGGACTGGTAATGAAGTCATATGGAAAAAAAACCTAGGACACTGTGGTCCAAGAGGATTAGAGTTGTTCACTAAGATTTTGTTACCAAATTAGTTTAAATATAATTGCTTCTTTTGAAGGTTTCCCTCTGGGGCAACAGTGTACCACAGAAAGAAAAACATTGAGAGGTGTCTGCAAGAAGCTTCTAGGATTCAGTTGGACGTTGAAAAGACTTATACCACAATAGCTAAATAAACATTTGACTCTACAGACTTACCATAAAGCCAGAAATCTTTGTCTTTGTTTCTGAGACTTTGACAACCATTTATGAAAAGATCCATTAATTACTTCTTAGTGATTTTTAATTTATTTGCTACTAAATCTGATGTGGACACACAAATATTATCCATTGTGGTGTCTCCGGGGGAAAGTTTACGTAAATTAGAAAATTAATCACACCACACTTTTCTTTCTTCATTTTCGGGGAGTTTCTTCCATCCAAATATCTTCCAAATCCAGTCCGTAATTCATTCTCTTAATCCTGATCTGATCCGAGTTCCAAAGTCCGTGAAATAACACCAATCCGCGCCATATCCAATCCACAATCCACAATCCACAATCTGAAAACTGTAAAATAATATCTGAAAACCGTCTATGTCAAGTATATTAAGGAGTTCATTCCGAAAATACCTGTTATGAATGACCCTTCCCCTGACCATCATACATTCCCTCCCCCTAAGATCAGGCCCATCCTTGGGCTGTCTATACAAAAATAAACAATGCTTTTGGAGAGGGCATCTACAGATGCAGCCATTCAAAATGGCAGTAATCTACCCACAAGCCACCGCTGGGCACCATAGGACACCACGGTAAGTGATTGGCTGGCCAAAATGACCGACAGGGGCACTCGTGGTGCATTGGTTGGTAGTGAAAAGATTTAATCATTTAATGTCTTTACTGTGCACATTTTAATCCGCTTAGTTTTGAATATTTATATGGAATTTTACCACTAAAGGGAAATTTTAGTAGCTGAGCATAAAAAGAAGAGGAGCATAACGCATCTGAAGGTCATAAGCGATCTCAATTTAGGAACATAAACATTACTGTATGTACATAAACTGTACTGTGTATGGCTGGTCTTGGTAGTTTAAAGAAAAAATACACACCAGTCTTCCATTTCTCCCTAAAGATTTTAAGGATGAAAGTTTTATGAAATGGTACCCAAATATGCGATTGCTGTATAGAATGAATTTTAATTTTAAAAAATTATTTAACACGAAAATTAAGCTGTTTACATCTTCCGCCTGAGAACAGTCACCCATTGACATTAGAAGCTTGCCACAATTAAAAGAAGCAATTAAACACAGCGTAATTGCTCTCTGAAAATGCCTTTTCTTTTTATTTAGGCTCAGATTTCAACTATAGATCGTATTATTATAAACTTCCTTGGAAAAATGTCTTTTATGTAAACCATGTTTGCTATTAATTCATTTAGGGCTAGAATATGTTCATTGTCTTCCAATCGAGTCGAGTTGACATTAGAAGCTTGCCACGCCCGGACTGTTACACCAACGCATAAGCATGTTAAAGCGATTTCATTGAGGACCCTAGCTTTCTTAACTAGTAAGTACTGTACTTCCTTGGTTTTGGAGGGGGGAGGTGTCTTTCGCTGGAAATCTCGCCCCTTTCTACTTTGAAAATACTTTGAAAATACCTATGAAACCGGTTTAATTCGTCACAGCCAGCACTCCCGCAGAGAGGGGAGTTGTACTTGTTAATGTCTTAGCCGGAACACATCATTATATCTCATTTTGTATTTCTATAAAAAACTCGTTTGCCCAGCTTAACACTATTGTTGTTATTGTTTTTATCCTGTAAAGCGCTTTGATACCATCCTTACACAAAGCAGAAACTTCTTGTATTTTCCAATGACATACAAGTGGAAAGATTACAGGTTTTAATTGTCTTTTTTCTGAACCAGGGAAAATCTGATCATGTTTCTCTATAACAATAATAAAAAACTTTATTTTACATATCACCTTTAAAAGTGGCATCTCAAAGCAATACAGTAGATGTAAACTACAGATTACAAAGTAAATACCCAGACAAAGGCAAACGCGTTTTTAATAAAATGCTTTTATTCATTCAGCAGAGAGAGAGCGTAAAACCTGGGTGTAACAGCTGTTCCTTTTTCTGATCACTCGCTCTCTGGATAAATGTCTCACCTGTCCTGTTCTTTGTTTTCCTAATTTGCTGATTACGCCTCCTGCGATCCACTCCTGCCCTCACACCTAAAGAAGACTATTTTAAATTTCTTTGTGCTGTCCATTGTGCAATTAACCCTTGTATGCGCTGTCCTTAAGGTGATATCACATAAAGGTGATATGTAAAATAATGTTTTTATTATTGTTATAGAGAAACATGGTCAGATTTTCTCTGGTTCAGAAAAAAAGATCTAAAGTATACTAGTTTGTCACTAGTATACTTTAAATACAGTCTTTGCTGTGCTCTAGAGGATCCTTGTGATATTTTGAGCTCTGGTTGAATGATAAGTGTCGCAGTTTAAATACATTTTGTAGTTGGAAATTATGAAACGCTCTGTTAAAAGCAAGGGAGTTTTTATGCCCGTTGCAGTTTTTTTGAATCCCCAGCAGAACACATTCCATAAGAATCAGCGCTTTTATATATCGCCTTTAAAGGTGGCTTCTCAAAACAATTTACAGGATAAAAACAACAATAACACCAACAACAACAGTATTGTATTTCATTGCACTTTGACAGATCGTCCTTAAATCAATTGTTGACTTTTCTCTCTTTACTACTGAACTTGTTTGGATTGACTGAGCTCTGTTCTGAACCACACAATGATCCCCCCAGAGTCTTTACCCCGGTTGATTTGTTTTTTTTTGACAGAGGGTAAAAAACTCTCTCTCTCGCCCTCCCCCACTGTGTATTGTCTGTTTTTTTTGTGCTGTCCTTTGACAAAACAAGGCTCACCAGATAATGTGAATCGAAACCTGTTTTTCTAACTTTTAAAGTCATGCGATGTGTAAGCGGGAACACATGATATAATGTTGTGTTCCCGCTTACACATCGCACGACTTTAAAAGTCGACTTTAAAAGTTACATATGAAAAATACATAATATAGCTCCCAAACAAATGCAAACTTGTTTTTAATAAGATGCTTTTATTCACTCATAATCCGACAATTTCAGGAAGACTAAGGGAGGACTAAGGGAATTGTCATCTGTTGTTGAAGCTCTGTGAGCTCGATGACTTTGAGACCACAGGTTGTTTGAATCGCCAAAATTCAAATAGAGAAAAAAGAGCTGACTGACAAGATTTAAGATGTGGCTGTTAATGTTGGATTAAAAAAAAAACACTTTGCCCAACGTTTGTTGCATTGCTTGAAAAATAACTTTATTTCGAGAGACTGGATAAGTAATTAAGTGTTTTTTTAACTTCCTGAAAAACAACTAATAATTTAACTATATGTGCAAACGTTTTATGATATGTCGCTGTTGTGAATGTCTGTGGACATGTGCTGGCTGGACAGGAGGCTCTACTGTACACAGAGAGGGGCGGGAGGGGGGGACAAGCCAATACATACTCTTAGAGTTTGATTAATAGGGAATATAATATAAAAATATAGTACTAAAAATAAGATACACTCTACAGACATTCACAACAGCGACTGTCAGAAGACAGGACACAGCAGCTCAGATACCCGCTGAATGGAAAGGGGCACTTTAATGTTCTGTATGGCTAATACTAAACCCAATACTTTAATATTCTTTTCTGTATGTTTAACAATAGTAGGTACTGGCCTAATTCGGTCCTGCTCCCGTTGTTAGGTGTTAATGTGTTGTTGTTAAGTGTGAATTTGTACCTGTTTCCCTGAGGTCTGGCTTTTTTTCTGGAAAACCATAACTCTGGTCTTGTCCAGATTGACTGTCAGCGCCCAGGTCTGACAGTGCTGCTCCAGCAGTGCCAGGTTCTGCCGCAGCCTCTGTTCTGTGGCCGACAGCAGGACCAGGTCCTCTGCAAAGAGCAGGAACTCGATTTCTGTAATTAATGCAGATCAGTAAATCAAGGGACAAAACAATTATTGCGCCCGGCTCCTCAATGGGCTTTGACGTGCTAATGCTTTGGTTTAACAGTCCGGGTGTGGCAATGTTTTTTTATTATTGTTATAGAGAAACATGATCAGATTTTCCCCGGTTCAGAAAAAAGATCTGAAGTATACTAGTTTGTCACTCTTCTCATCCCCTCTTTGCTAAATGGCTTTTGAATAGAGTCACATGAAGAGAGAGGTGAAACAGCCCTACACAGCCCTGTCGCAGTACACAAACATAATTATATCTTATTAATTTCTTTAGATACGCGATTCTTTTAATACAGTCTTTGCTGTGCTCTTGGGGATCCTTGTGATATTTCGAGCTCTGGTTGAATGATAAGTGTTGCAGTTTAAATAATTTTAGTAGTTAGAAATTATGAAAC
Source organism: Lepisosteus oculatus (assembly GCF_040954835.1). Classification (NCBI taxonomy): domain Eukaryota; kingdom Metazoa; phylum Chordata; class Actinopteri; order Semionotiformes; family Lepisosteidae; genus Lepisosteus; species Lepisosteus oculatus. Next base: position 53,413,468 of record NC_090696.1, read on the forward strand.
GCTCTGTTAAAAGCAAGGGAGTTTTTATGTCCGTTGCAGTAAATGAAAATGCAGACAAAGTAGGGCTTGGACAGATTCCAGGTGCATTTTTGCAATTTACGTTGCATTGTCTATTGTGCTGCTGTAATACAGTTTAAAATAATTCAAAGTCTAAACAGTATCAGCTTTATTTATAGGTTGCAATTTAAAAAAAGCCAAAAACCACACTCAAAATGCAATTTAGAGCTTTCTGGAATGAGGAGACACCCAAATTAATAATGTAATAAGCCACTGTTTGTGCATGAACAAGGTTATACTGCTATTTCCATAGATATGCGATTAAAAATAAACTAAAAAAAAATTGAATCCCCGGTGGAACACATTCCATAAGAATCAGCGCTTTTATATATCGCCTTTAAAGGTGGGTTCTTAAAACGCCTTACAGGATAAAAACAGCAATAACAGCAACAACAACAATATTGTATTTCATTGCACTTTGACAGAGTGCTCTTAGAGTTTGATTAATAGGGAATATAATATAAAAATATAGTACTACAAATAAGATACACTCTACAGACATTCACAACAGCAACTGTCAGAAGATAGGACACAGTGACTCAGACACCCGTTGAATGGAAAGGGGCACTTTAATGTTCTGTACGGCTAATATTAAAGCCAATACTTTAATATTCTTTTCTGCATGTTTATCAATAGTGGGTACTGGCCTAATTCGGCCCTGCACCCATTGTTAGGTGTTTTTCTCTGCACACGGAGGATGTTTCTACAGATCTCCATGTGCAGAGTTTCTGTGGGGTGTTTGTCCCCATTGAGTGTACTCCTGGTCTGTTAGGGGACCCCACACATCACTGCCGTATAGGGCAATGGGTTGGACTACACTTTCATATATTTGGAGTCAGATTCTTGTTGGTGGATTGATGTTGAAAAGCCTCCTTCTTATTGCGTAGAAAGCCCTGAATGCCTTCTCCATCAGTGCCTTCACTGCCAGGTCAAAACTTTCAGATGGGCTGATGGTACAGTATATGTGATACAGTATGTGATATGCCGAGATATGTGTAGCTGGATGAGTGCTCCAATGTGTTGTTGTTAAGTGTGAATTCATACCTGTTTCCCTGAGGTCTGGCTTTTTTCTGGAAAACCATAACTCTGGTCTTGTCCAGATTGACTGTCAGCGCCCAGGTCTGACAGTGCTGCTCCAGCAGTGGCAGGTTCTGCCGCACCCCCTGTTCTGTGGGTGACAGCAGGTCCAGGTCATCTGCATAGAGCAGGAACTTGATTTCTGTGTCGTGTAGTGTGAGACCAGGAGCCGCAGACTGTTCCAACATTCCTGCTAATTCGTTGATATAGATATTAAACTGTGTTGGGCTCAGGCTGCAGGCCCCACGGCCAGTGGTGGTGATGTAATTAATACATCTTTAATGACCATTAATCCAGGAAACACTCAATGTCCTCTCTTTGGAAGGGAAACAGTCTTAAAACCTGTTAAGTTCCCTAAAGCTTTCTCAGTCAGGTATGTTGTGAATCTGTTGTGTTGTGAATAAAGCTGCCTTTATTTTCTTCTCCATCACCGCCTGCCAGCCAGCTCTCCCGCGCCCCGACCAGAGAGATCTCTGTGATTAAATGAATTCCCATTACATTACCATTCCCACTGTGCATAACTAGAAAGATTAATAAACATAAGGTTGTTTAATGACAGTCTATTGAATTTCTCATGGCTAAATAGTCAAGTCTACCCAAAAGAGAAAACATCGACTTTATTTAAACCCAAGCGAAAGTATTAATGGTTTTTAACTACCATACATTTATGGTACATGACTTTGCTAGACCCCTCTACTTTTGTACCTTGTTGTGAATGCCTGTGGAGTGTATCTTATTTGCCTTATGTCCTGGTTATCTCACTCGCCCTCCCCCCTCTCTCCCTCAATTCAATTTAATTCAAGGTGCTTTATTAGCATGACAGATGGGTACAATCAGTGTTGGGTATTTACTTTGCTTTGAGATGCCACTTTTAAAGGTGAAATATAAAATCAAGGCTTTAACTTGCTTTAACTTCGCAAGTCTGAGTTCTTGTGTCTGTCCTATCCAAACCCGAAAGTATAACAATATGTATCTTTATAGCAGGTGGTGTACAGCTTTTTAGTATAGATTACACTTTTCTAAAATGTATTTAAAAAATAAAAACGATTACAATCTACTCTTTCCACGTTTGATCCCAAGATCCCAAGAAATCTTGGGAGAAAGCTAGAAGGGGAGAAAGCTATGCTGAACGTTTATTAAGATACTTAGAAGACAAACATATCAATTTATGTTGCATTTGTCTGATTGTGAATCAAAAAACACATAAATTTAAACCCGCGTTTGCGATTTAAATCAATATAAATGTTTATATTGTAACGCCTAGGTGACTATTCATTGTTATTAAAATGACTTAAATTCAATCATGTTGTGATATTTAGAAATATAAATTTCTTTGGTGCGAGTGAGGTTTTATTTAATCTCTGACTCAGGGAAACGTTTCATTTTTTCAAAGAAATGTTTGTTAAAGGAAATTCATGGCTCCAGCAAGATTTGATCACAGACCATGTGATATGGGAGTCAGGAACCTAACCCACTGCGCCACCAGCAAGGTCACGTGAAGCATGCTGAAAAAGCACTACAGAAACATTATCAACAGACAATGTACAGCGTGTACTATTCTTGTGTTGCGGTACATGAATATAATTATATCGTTATTAATTTCTTTAGATACGCGATTCCATATTATATTCCCTTTTAATCAAATTCTAAAAGTATGCTTGTTGACTCTGGTATCACGTTAAAGACTTCGATGCTTAAAATGTTTAGGGAGAAATGGAATACTGGTGTGTGTTTTCTTTAAAGTACCGAGACCAGCCATATACTGTATGTTTAAGTTCCAAAATTAATATCGTTTATGGCCTTTACACGCGTCACAGTATGCTCCTATTCTTTTTATGCTCAGGCACTAAGATTTCCCTTGTAGCGGCGAGGCTTATTAATAAGAAAGAATTAAGTGTTCTGAGCCTTCCCAAATGAGGCCCCATCTCTGTTCATCTCTGTGGTGCAGCCACAGAGAAACTATTCATGCAGGCTGATTTAAGGTTTCCTTTGATAAGGGAGAGCTCCCAAAGGGGGATGCACTTAGCTAAGCCTGGCTATCATGATCAATGGTTATCCATTGGTGCCTATCTGTCTAGGGAGTGCCAGATGGACATCTGGACTGCATTCCTAAGTGTCAGGAGTAAGTGACTCATATCTCACCTTGATCCCACGTGGGACTCTGATGCCCATGGAACTTTCAGCCAATCAACGAGCTGAAGTTCCTCCAGGTAAAAACAGGCAACACAGAGGGACTGAGAGATTCAGTGGATTCAGTGGAGACTTCTTTGGACTGTTCTAAAGGGAATTCAAAGGAGAATTCCAGGGCAGGACGGCCCAGGAGCAGAAGGCTCCCAAGGGCAGGACATTCTCACAGTGCGCCTCCTGACCATCCTGAGGCTCAGCCCAGACAACCACGGAACGGCCAGTGTGTCCGTGTGCCAGAACTTTCCTTTGTTCTAAGAGTCTAGAGCGGAGGTTGCCAGAGAGTAACCAGAGGATCCACCCCAGGTTAGCACCAGCAGCAAGCCTCTTGAACAGGTCGGAACTGTGGACAGCTGAATCACTATTCAGAACTAGCTCTTCATCAGGAACGAATCGGTCCTCTTCCTTGACTTGCTGGGACCCACAGTCATCTTTTCTCCTGTGCACAAACTTTGCTAGTTAAAGCCAACACTAACTAGCCGGTCAGTGAGCATCAGCAGCGCACCGTCGCAAGCCGCACAGCACAGCCTGGCACCGAGCTAGAGAGCGACCGGCTAGGGCAATGGCTGGCTACATGCCCCTCTTCATGATAATTAAAGCATCGACAGGTTGCTTTCCATGGCCGTGGCCTCTGTTTTGATCTTTCTTGAAAGGATTTCTTAAATTGTGGAGGGCCTTGATAATCACTGTACTTTAATAACTGATACTTCATTTCAGTTTCAGAACTCTTGGGGTTTCTCCTCTCCTCTTTTTGAAATTCCCCATTTTCTTCCCTCATCAAGGCCTCAGTGGCATGCTGTCTGTCCACTAAGTGTCCCACCACTCAGTTCCCTTTTCAGGTATACAGGCAGACTCCTCACAAAGTGATCCAACACCACTCTTTCCATAACTTGTCCTGAATTTATTTCTTCAGGTTGAAGCCATTTGTTTGCCACATGTCCAGGTCAAACATTTGATGTCTAGTGGGCTTGTCCATTTGATATTTCCAGTTATGAAACCGGACTGCTCGTATCACCATTGTTACCTCTATTCTTGCCAAGATCTCCCTTTTTAGAGTCTCATAGTTCTCAGCATCCTCTACTTTTAAATCAAAATAGGCATTTTGGGCTTCTCCAATTAAGTAAGGCGCTATTCTCCCTGCCCATTGCTCTCTGGGGCATGCATTTCTAGTTGCAGTTCTTTCAAATGTGGTTAAATAAGCTTCCACATCATCAAGTTCTGTCATCTTTTGGAGCCCAATTGGTTCAGCAGTGTAGGTGTCTCTCCCTGTTACTGAAGTCTACCTGATTTTTTCCTCTAATCTTTATATTTCTTCCGTCACCAATTTCTGTTCCTCTATAATTCGTTGATTAGTTTCAGTTTGAATCTTATTTGCTTTCTGTCGTGCTTGGATAGCTTCTTACTGTCCTTTTAAAGCCTGAAACTGTTACGCATTCCACTCGTGCCGCTCTTCCTTCTTGCATTCCCACGCGCACACCCTGTAAAACAAGCTCACGCCGCAAGTAAACGCCAATCACCTTTCTCTCCACTCTCTATTTTAGTTCTCCTTTTTCCCCGCTCACTATTGCGGATTCTCTTCGAGCTCCCTAGTGCGCGTTTACCTCTTGCTTCTCTCCGGTTTTCGATCTCCTAGTCTGCTTCTCGTTTTCAGTTTCTCCTTGTTATTTGGATTGCTGCTTCCTCGTTTGTGCTTCCGCATTCTGATCTACTCGCCTGCTTCCTGGATTCGATTTTGCCAAGTGTTTTTGGATTGTTGCTTCCTCCTTGTCTCTCTGTGTTCCGACCTACTCACCTGCCTCCTGGTTTTCATTTTTGCCTAGCGTATCTGCTTAGTGTTATTCTCTTGTCTTGAGTCCTGCATAGGATCTTATTGCCCAAGCAGCCCTATCTTACAAAAACTGGGTGAGGGTGGCTTGGGATAATTGACATATTAACTATTCCATTGTTTTGTGGATTTTTTTAAAGAGAGATCACACATGCAAAACGAAACCCACAAAAAATGCTTAATTTCCAAAATACTCAATATAGCAGTGCCCGCTTTCTCCACCAATTGTGGTGTCTCCAGGGGAAAGTTTACGTAAATGAGAAAATTACTCACACCACACTTTTCTTTCTTAATTTTCATGGAGTTTCTTCCATACAAATATCTTCCAAATCCAGTTCGTAATTCGTTCTCTTAATCCTGATCCAATTCGAGTTCCAAAATCCATGAAATACTGTAACACCAATCCACACCGTATCCAATCCACAATCCACAATCCAAAAACCGTAAGCCTTTCAATAGTCCGTTATTCTTTAATCCAATCTTTAACACAATCCTCTTTTCCCTCTCTCTCTCTCAATTCAATTCAAGGTGCTTTATTAACATGACTGATGGGTACAACCAGTGTTGCCAAAGCAAATAAAAATAATGAAATTCACATGAAACAAAACAAAAAATAAAAGTAAAATAAAATCTACATATTACAGACATTTACAACAAAGACATATCATAAAATATTTACATATGCTGTTGACCGATGGAGCATTATTGGGAGACAGACTTACTGTTCCTCAGGCTGTGATAGGAGATCACATACTGGGCTGCCAGTTCAACTGAGTTCCCTCCTCCCTCTCCCGGTAGGATTGGGAACCGTTGTGATTCTGGCAGGTGTGGGAACGCTGGAATTAGATTTCTGAATTTAGGGAAGAATGTTTCTCTAATCCCAGAGTATCTGTCACAGTCTAGTAGGAAGTGCACCTCTGTCTCTATTTCTCCCCGGTGACAGTGGGAGCACAGCCTGTCCTCTCTGGGCAGCCAGGTCTGCCTGTGTCACCCAGTTTCTATGGCCAGGCTGTGGTCACTGAGCCTATACTTCATCAGGGTCTGTTTCTTTTTGTTGTTTCTTATCTTGGTCAAATATTCGGCTAGTGTGTATTGTCTGTTTAGGGTTCTGTAGCATTCCAGTTTATGTTATGTTTGTGTGTGTGTGTCCCAGTGTGTGAGATATTGCTGTTTGATCTGTGCTGTGATGTGCTTTGGTCTGAGTTGTGGTGCTCTTGCAGTGCTGTCCCGAGGCTGGCTGGTGTTGGTGTGGCTTGTGTCAATGAGCCTCAGGACCAGCTGGCTCAGGGGGCTCTGTTTTGGGCTCAGCTCTTGGCTCAGCAGGGCTTTGTGGTGGTAGGAATTTTGGTCGCTGTTTTTTGGGTGTAGCCAAAAAACTGCCAGGTCAAAGCTCCCAGATGAGCTGATGGTGAGACCGAGATATGTGTAGCTGGATGAATGCTCCAATGTGTTGTTGTTAAGTGTGAATTTGTACCTGTTTCCCTGAGGTCTGGCTTTCTTCTGGAAAACCATATCTCTGGTCTGTGCAGGAGGGGCTCGGTCTGGCTCCACTGTTGTGCTGGGTGGGGGGGGGGTCGTGGTTCTGGTCCAGCTCAGCTTCTGGTTTGGGTGAGGGGCGTTGGGTGGGGCACTGGTCTTGATCCCGTTCAGTCGTTGGTCTGGGTTGGAGGGCTGTAGGGTGGTGTTGGTTCTGTTCTCTGTGGGTTGAGCTGGTCTGGGTTGGGGGTGTGGGTGTTGGGGTGTTCCACTGGTAGTCCTCCTATTTCTCTCTGGGGTGGTGTTTGGGTGTCTGCCCAGTGTGGTGTCTTTCAGGGTTTTATTGAAGAGTCCGATGGTCTGTTTTTTGAGATGTTTATGGTCGTGTAGGTGGTGGGGTCCAAGGGTGGGGTAATGGGCAAGGTAGACATTTGGGAGCAGGGCGCAGGACCATGAGATCTCAGCATTGATTCTCTGGATGGTGTGGTGCTGCTCGTCCTGTCTCGGCAGCAGGGTGGAGATGACAATTCAGGCGCGAGGCAACTCCTGTATGGCCCTCTCGGCCACTCTCCTGATGGACTGGGCCACCTGCTCCCTCTGGGTCCTCAGGTTGTTGGTGCCGGTATGGATGATGATGTGCCGTGGGGCTCCCAGGACTGACCTGGACAGCAGTTGCAGGGCATTCTCTGTCGTCGGACACCAGAGCTTTGCTGTTTTTAATCCCGGGAAGAGCCTGTGCTCATCGATGTACCTCCCATTGGAGTCGATGAGAAGGGCTACTTCCATGCGCCTGCCTCTGGTGTCCAGTCTGCTGGAGGGGGGCTGTGCTGCCGGGTGGGGGGCTGCGTCAGGGGGTGCAGTGTGTGAGGTGGAGGTGTTGGGTGGGGCCGTCTCTGGGGCTGGGTGTGTATGTGGGTCACCCTGAGTGTTCGGCAAGGTGGATGTGCTTTTGGGCAGTGGTGTTGTGAGAGGATTTGGGTTGCGGGGGGGTGCAGTGGGTTTGCTATGGTGGGGGTACTGTGTAAGTGGGAGTTGGCGGTGGGGGCTGTAGGGGTGTCAGGTTGTGTGGAGGTGGGTGTGTCTTTGCGGGTTGGGGGTGGGTGTTGTGTGTTGTGTGTTCTGGGCCTCAGGGCTGTTCTGTCACAGTCGGGGCTGCAGTGGAAAGTAATGAGTTTCCTCAGCTGTTCTCTGAGAGTCTTGCTTGTCCTCTCCACGAGCTGCAGCTTCTCTCTCAGCTCTGCTACTTCCGACTGCAGCTTACTGTTGTCCTGCAGCAACTCTTCTATCTAAGCCCTGAGCTGTTTGTTGGAGGTTTTGCATTCGTTCCTGTGTTTGTTAACCTCGTCTCTTAGTTGTTGTGCTGTCTGCCCCTCTGTGAGTCTCTCCAGCATCAGTTCCTTGAACTCAGTGAAGTCCAGCTCCAGAGCAGAGAGTTTCTCTCTCAGGAGGCACGCTGTGCTGTGGTCACAGGGGTGTTGGTGTTAGCCGTGTGTGTCTGGGCGGTGTGTTTCAGTGTTGCCTAGGGCTACATCCATGCTGATCTGTTCTGTAGCTGTTGCTGTGTTTGTGGGCTCAGAGTCAGGTGGAACTAAACTCTCCAGTGTTGTGGGCATCTGGCTACTGGGTCTCTCTTTTATTTCTGGGGGAAGTTTCTCCAGGTTGGACTGTGTTTTCGGGTCCGTGAACTTTTCCTCAAAAAGCTCCAGAGCAGCCTCACTGCCATGTATCATCACTGTACCATTGTGGTAAGTGTTGACGATCAGGACAGTGTCTTCTAACTCTCTGTCGCCCCCTATGGAGATTTGCCTACCTTTGCTGATGCCCCTTCTCGTGGTGTTTGTATAATTCTTGCACACAGCTGTGTGCTGGGCATTCGGATGCTCAGTAAAAAAGAGTAGTTGGTTTTTATGTGTTTTTTTCCTGCCTGGCAGTAGTCAGCAATAAGGGTCTCTGGATTTTCCTTCATCCATGTGTCTTTGTACTGTTTACTGGTCTTAATGTTTTTCGCGTCCTCAGGGTACTGGAGTACTGTGCTGAGGGGACAGGGCTGGTCCAGTGGGGCTGTGTTCTGCTCTGTACTCATCTTGCTTCTTTTAAATACAATCGGCCCAGGTGAGAAGAGCAAACAGAGAGCCTGGCTTCGTTTTGAATACAATCAGCCCCACTGTTGCTTGGGAACAGGTTCTTCAACTTTGGCCTTTTGAGTTTAATGGGCCCAAGTGGTATTTTGTTTAGTTTAAACTTTAAGGTAACTTTTCCTAAAGACTTTTTTTTACTTTTATTTAATAAAGCAGTTCAATTTTAGAGGCCTCCTCAAAAAAGGAGAAGAAAGAACAGGGCTTACCAATTGTTTTTCGTTCTGATGGCTGAGTTCTTGACTTCTCTTGATGCTGCTTGTATTTTCTCTTTACTTCTTGTTTCCTTTGGTGTACTTTTTCTTTCTTTCTTGTCTTCTTATCCTTATTTCCTTGTTTAGTTATTCTGTTTGTTACTGTTTGTTCCTCTTCATTTCTTGAAGATTTTTCACCTTGAAGCTTTTCCTCAGGTCCTTTATCCTCAGGTGTAGCTGTGTCTTATAGTTGATCTTATACAGATGCAGCCATTCAAAGTGAGTGGTACAGACACGTACCGCAGGTAATTGGCTGCGGTGTCGTGCATCATGACGCAAGATGATGTGGGGTACCGCGGTACGTGATTGGTTGACCGACGGGGGCACTGTTACTGTTCTGTAAAAATAGAAAGATTTACAGAACAGTAAACGTCTTTACTGTGCCCGTTGTAGATATTGAATTTTACCACTGAAGGGAAATCTTAGTAGCTGAGCATAAAAAGAATAGGAGCATACTGTAACGCCTGTGAAGGCCATAAACGATATTAATTTTGGAACATAAACATACAGTACTGTATATGGCTGGTCTTGGTACTTTAAAGTAAAAAATACACACCAGTATTCCATTTCTCCCTAAACATTTTAAGCATCGAAGTCTTTAACTAAAGAGATACCGGAGTCAACAAGCATAGTTTTAGAATTTGATTAATAGGGAATATAATATGGAATCGCATATCTAAAGAATTTAATAATGGTATGATTATATTCGTGTACTGCGACAGGGCTGTGTAGGGCTGTTTCACCTCCCTCTTCCCTGTAGCTTACTGGTCTACATGCCTGACTAACAACTCGCAGGTTGTGTGTTCAAATCCAGCTGGTGTTGGGCTCTTCTTTTAACAAACATTTCTTCGAAAAAATAGAATAGCGATATTATGGACAATCAATTGACTTTTATATTTCAAAATATCTCAACATGATCGATTCTAAGTCATTTTTGATAACAATGAATAGTCACCTTCTTCCCTTCTGACAACGGTTCCTGCTTCTATTGTGTGTGTGTGTGTGTGCAATAGAGTAAATTTTTATAGAGAAATGGAGGCTGGACAGTATGCGTTACAATATTTATATTGTAAATATATCATACAGAAAGACAGCTTGTGTTTAAATTGAGTGTAAGGTCATTTATGCTTCTAAAGTCATGGTCAGCATTTATTATTGTACTGTGCTGTAAACTTGTTCTGTGCCTAGTCACATTATTTTATAGCGTTTGTACAGTGTTGTCAAATCTGGTGGCGCTGTGTGTTAGTTTCCTGACTCCCATGTCACATGGTCTGTGATTGAATCCCATGGAACTGTGACTTTAGTTTTTAACAAACATTTCTTAGAAAAAATGAAACGTTTCCCTTGGTCAGAGATCAAATAAAACCTCACTCGCAGCAAACAAATTTATATTTCTAAATATCACAACATGATCGAATTTAAGTCTTTTTAATAACAATGAATAGTCACCTATGCGTTACAAAATAAACATTTATATTGATTTGAACCGTGTTTTGATTAAATCGTAAACGCCTGTTTAAATATATGTGTTTAAAGGTGATATACTGTATAAAAGCGCTGACTGTGTTCTGCCGGGGATTCAAAAAATTTATTTTAAATAAGCTGATAGAGCTTAGTCTAACTGCATTCTAAACTGTATTACAACAGAACATTGGACAATGCAACGTAAATTGCAAAAATGCACTTGGAATCTGTCCAAGCCCTCCTACAAAAATTATTTAAACCGCGACACTGATCATTCATCTCTAAATAAACTTTATTTTATATAGCTATTAAGCGAATAGGTAATTAGATTTCTCATAAACCTAATCGCTTTTTCTACATAAACACAGCGTGATTGCTCTCTGAAAATGCTTTTCCTTTATATTTACAGTAGGCTCAGATTTCAACTATAGATCGTATTATTATAAACTTTCTTGGAAAAATGTCTTTTATGTAAACCATGTTTGCTATTAATTCATTTAGGGCTAAAATACGTTCATTGTCTTCCAATCGAGTAGAGTTGACATTGGAAGCTTGCCACACCCGGACTGTTAAACCAACGCATTAGCACGTCAAAGCCCATTGAGGGTATTGAGCCAGTATTGGCTTTAGTATTAGCCATACAGAACATTAAAGTGCCCCTTTTCCATTCAGCGGGTGCCTGAGCTGCTATGTCCTACCTTCTGACAGTTGCCGTTGTGAATGTCTGTAGAGTGTGTCTTATTTTTAGTACTATATTTTTGTATTATATTCCCTATTAATCAAACTCTAAGAGTATGTATCGGCTTGTCCCCTCCTCCCGCCCCTCTCTGTGTACAGTGGAGCCTCCTGTCCAACCAGCACATGTCCACAGACATTCACAACAGCGACATATCATAAAACGTTTGCACATATAGTTAAATTATTAGTTGTTTTTCAGGAAGTAAAAAAAAACACTTGAATTACTTATCCAGTCTCCCGAAAAAAAGTTATTTTTCAAGCAATGCAACAAACGTCGGGCAATGTGTTTTTTTTAATCCAACATTGACAGCCACATCTTAAATCTTGTCAGTCAGGTCTTTTTTTCTCTAGTTGAATTGTGGTTTACACATCGCACGACTTTAAAAGCTAGAAAGATAGGTTTCGATTCACATTAACTGGCGAGCCTTGTTAACAAAAAAACTAATAATAATGTAACATGCCACTGTTTGTTCATTAACAAAGTTAAACTGAGATTTCCTTAGATACGCGATTAAAAAAACAATTAAAAAAATTTGAATCCCCGGCGGAACACATTTCATAAGAATCAGCGCTTTTACAGTATATATCGCCTTTAAAGGTGGCTTCTCAAAATGCTTTACTGGATAAAAACAACAAGAACAGCAACAACAACAATATTGTATTTCATTGCACTTTGAAAACCAAGTAATAACTTAAATATACGTGCAAACGTTTCATATGTTGCTGTTGTGAATGCCTGTGGAGTGTATCTTATTTGCCTTGAGTCCTGGTTATCTCTCTCCCCCTCCTCCCTCTCTCCCTCAATTCAATTCAAGATGTTTTATTTGCATGACAGATGGGAACAATCAGTGTTGGGTATGTATATTTTGATATTTACACCCGGCGCGGCACCGAGGGAGCGTCTGCATTTATAACTTAGTTTTTAAAATTTGTCAAGCAATATGAAGCATCTCCTTTTACTTTTAAGTCCCTTCAATACATTGAGCACAGCTTTCTCACCACTTAAGATTGCTTTTTGATACCATTCTTACACAAAGCAGAAACTTTCCGATGACTTGTGGGAAAGATTACAGATTTTAATCGTCTTTAATTTTGTTACGTTATATGTTTTAGGAACGTTTCATCTAAACAAACACCACAAAATATTCTCGATTGTATTTCTGAATGTTATGTTACACCCACAGTAGTTCACTGCTTTAAATACATTGAATTAAGAAAGTTATGTGTAGCACTTTAGATCTTTTTTTCTGAACCAGGGAAAATCTGGTCATGTTTCTCTATAACAATAATAAAAAACTTTATTTTACATATCACCTTTAAAAGTGGTAGTTCCTTTTTTAGTACTATATTTTTGTATTATATTCCCTATTAATCAAACTCTAAGTGTATGTATCGGCTTGTCAGTCAGGTCTTTTTTCTCTATTTGAACTGTGGTTTACACATCGCACGACTTTAAAAGCTAGAAAGACAGGTTTCGATTCACATGAGCTGGCGAGCCTTGTTAACAAAAAAAACAGACAATACCCATGGAGGGGGAGGTCAAGCCAGAGAGAGAGTTTTTTACCCTCTGTCTAAAAACCCAAATAACCCGGGGCACAGACTCCGGGGGGATCATTGTGTGGTACAGAGCGGAGCTCAATCAATTCTTATGGAATGTGTTTTCTTTCTTCTTTTTTTCAGCATGGAATAAACCTGTTACTTGATTCATATGGATGCCCGGTTCCGCCGGGGATTCAAAACATTTTTTTTTAATCGGGTATCGAAGGGAATACCCTGTTCATGCACAAACTGTGGCATGTTACATTGATTTGGGTGTCTCCTCTTGCCAGAAAGCTCTAAATTGCATTTTGAGCGCGGTTTTTGACTTTTTTTAAATTGCATTTTGGGCGCGGACAGCACATACAAGGGTTAATGAACTGCGCCAAGAAATTTAAAATAGTATTCTTTAGGTGTGAGTGTAGGAGTGGAGTTGCATTGTCCAATGTTCTGTTGTAATACAGTTTAGAATGCAGTTAGTCTAAGATTTATCAGCTTATTTAAAATAAATTTTTTGAATCCCCGGCGGAACACACTCCATAAGAATCAGCGCTTTTATACAGTATATCGCCTTTAAACACATATATTTAAACACGTGTTTACGATTTAAATCAAAACGTGATTCAAATCAATATAACTGTTATTTTGTAACGCCTAGACTATTCATTGTTATGAAAATGACTTAAATTCGATCATGTCGTGATATTTAGAAATATAAATTTGTTTGGTGCGAGTGAGATTTTATTTAATCTCTGACCAAGGGAAATGTTTCATTTTTTCAAAGAAATGTTTGTTAAAAAATAAAGTCATAGTTCCATGGGATTCAATCACAGACCATGTGACATGGGAGTCAGGAAACTAACACACAGCGCCACCAGATTTGATAACACTATAAAAACGATATAAAATAATGTGACTAGGCACAGAACAAGTTTACAGCACAGTACAATAATAAATGCTGACCATGACTTTAGAAGCATAAATGACCTTACACTCAATTTAAACACAAGCTGTCTTTCTGTATGAACCTCTAAGCTGGTTCATACAGAAATGTAGAAATGCATTAGCCTGATTATGATTAAAAAACACATAATTAAACACACATTTGCGATTTAAATCAGAACACGATTTAAATCAATATAAATGTTTATATTGTAACGCATACTGTCCAGCCTCCATTTCTCTATAAAACTTTACTCTATTGCACACACACACACAATAGAAGCAGGAACCGTTGTCAGAAGGGAAGAAGGTGACTATTCATTGTTATCAAAAATGACTTAGAATCGATCATGTTGCGATATTTTGAAATATAAAAGTCAATTGATTGTCCATAATATCGCTATTCTATTTTTTCGAAGAAATGTTTGTTAAAAGAAAAGCCCAGCACCAGCTGGATTTGAACACACAACCTGTGAATTGTTAGTCAGGCACGTAGACCAGTAGGCTACAGAAGAACTCGCATGAAGAGGAAGGCGAAACAGCCCTACACAGCCCTGTCGCAGTACACGAATATAATCATGTAGTTATTAAATTCTTTAGATATGTGATTCCATATTATATTAGCAGAAAAGTTTAAAACTACCACTTTTGTCCAACTGAGCAATCTTGCTTTCATAAAATATACCAACATTTTAATGACTGATGATTAACATGCTGTAATACACAGTTCAAAATTAAAGGCTCAAATGCTGTACATGAGAGGTTAAGCTCCCCCTGACGGTTTTACAAGGCGACGCCGGATAGTTAGTCACGTGACACACGTGAACTGCGTGATACCGCAACACGCCCACCGGGGTATGCCGCGAAATACCTCACCCATTTTGAATGGCTGCATCTGTAGGTCCTCTGCCACTGAGGAGTGCAGCAATAAGGCATCCTCCTTGGCTTAAGGAACAATGGTAGGTGATGCGGAGGAGAGCTCATGCTGGAAAAAAGCCAGGTTAATTAACTTCCGGGAAATTTGGCACTAGGTATGAGTGTATGTGTGTTTATGTGTCTACCCTGTGATGGGCTGGCACCCCTTCCAAAGTGTATCCTGCCTTGTTCCTTTTGCTCTCTGGGATAGGCTGACTCCCTACTGACCCTGAATTGGAAGAAATGGCTGTTTTTGGTGTATAATTTAAGGTCTGTAAACACAAACAAATAAATATGGTAAATGACAGGAATCTTCTAGGTCTTCATAGATATAAAAAATGTATTCTACTCCTAAAATTAATATCTTAAAATTGTTCAACAAATATTCTGCTCTTAAAATGTCCTTTATGCATGGTCCATAGATTCTGTTTGTAAAAACTATCATATGCGTGTAATCCAGGAAATTAGTGTTTAAAGAACTATACTTTGTATAGTTACTGTTTTGACATTAAGTATGGAAAAGAAGGAAAGAAAAGTTACAGATCAGAACAGGAAATTAAATCTTTAAAAAATGGTTTCAACTACATTCTCAGAAGGCTTGTCTCAGAGACGGCTTATTTTATAAAAAAAACTTCAAATCAATTCATTTTTATTTCTTAAATACACCTACTGAAAATTGACAGTTGTGACCCTTAGTGTTTGTTTCAATGTTTGGTGTGAAGTTTTGCTTGCTTTCTGAATGATTGACATTATAGAATGAAATGAAATGAAGTTTCAAATGTTATGGAGAATAAATATTACTTCAAATTTTATATACTGATGGAAAAAAGAAACGCAGCATTTTCTGGAATGAGAATACTATAGTTATAGTTTATGTACTTTCACATAAAGTTGTCAATTTGTTTTAAGCCATCTGACCAGCACTACAGCTTGTGCAGTAAGTCATTGCAACTTGCCAATAACACGAAAGCTCGTTATGTGCACTTTGACCCAACAAGGTCCAGGTGGAACAATGCCTGATCAGGTCACCTTTAAAAAGGCCTTAATTCAAAGCTTAGGTCTCTGCAAGAAAACGGCCAGATTTAATCAGTTTTCTTTCTCGAATGTCACCAGAAGCAAGGAAGAGGGCCATTGGCATGCTGCAGGCAGGAATATCATGTGCCAGTGTTGCCAGACACTACGGAGTTAGCCGCTCCACTGTGTCCCGACTGCAGAGAAGGTTTCAGCAGACTGGCAGGACAGATGACCATTCAAGATCAGGTCACCCTCGCGTGACCAAACCAGAGCAGGACCAACACATCAGACTGGTCCATCTGAGAGATTTTTTCAGATATGCCACCTGTACTACTGCTGAAACTCCCGGCAGACACAATGTCCACATCATTGACAGGGCAGTGAGGCTCCATGCTGCTGGCGTTAGAGCAAGCCGACCTGTCAGAGGCCCTCTGCTCACACCTCCTAGACATCATACCTGTCTGGCTTGGGCCAGACAGAGGCGGCGATGGACTCGTCAGCAGTGGCATCAGATTATCTTCACAGATGATTCATTCTTCAGCCTGTTCCAGACAGGAGGGCCAGAGTGTGGAGGAGGAGGTGTTTCATTTCTTTTTTAAATTAGTAAATACATTTTTAAACTATGCAAAATAAATATGCAAATAATTACTGCAGTTTTATATTAATTTAATGGCATCATTTATAAATTGTGACATTAATTTGCAGTACCTTTTTCTTGACTATTAGGAATGAATTGACAGAATAATAAGTCTGCACACGGATTCAAAATACGTTATATATATGTTACACCTGGACAGGTCAGAGTTTCCAGTCCTCAGTTTCCCAGGCTGTCAGTTGCCTACATTTCCTGAATCAGATCCTGCCATTAAAAATTCCCATCCTGATCCCACCGGTCCTATAGTTTTCTCCTTCAGCACTGTAAAGTGCTTTGAGAAGCCACCTTTAAAGGTATATAAAATAAAGTTTTAATTTTCCTGTTCACACAAACGCACCAAAGATACTAGTATTAAAAGCAAAATCAACAGCCTTTCAAATTGCAGAATTGTTACTCTCGCACCAGTAACAGAAAGCTTGAACTCAAAGTCGCCATGCATGGTCACGTGACCACCCGATTGTAACGAACAGTTCTTTCCGGACCCTATGCGGACGACACAATCCAAAGAAGTGGGGAAACACTAGGGAAACGTCATGCAGGAATACGGGGCTGAAGACATGGGGGCGTGTCCAAGGTGCGCTGGTGCACGGGGGAGGCGTGGCCGAGGCGAACAATCCAAAAGAGTAGTCCTTAGAGAATATCCAAAACACAAGGGTAAGTCCAAAACCAGGAGATCCATCAGAACAAGGAATTAAAACACGAAGGCCGGGTCGGAACCAGCAGACAGGGAACAGGAACGGGAACCGAGATTAAAACCTTAACGGGACCAGGCGCTTCCAGGTCCCGGACTCGCACGATACGGAAATCAGATGCAGAGCCCGGGTGAGCGTCAGCGCCTGGCTTTTAAGGTGGGCTGGGAATAGGAAACAGGTGCACAGAATAAAGTCTCAAGTGAAAGGGCTGGAGCACCCTTAAGGAGGGGGGAACTATAATCGTGACACCGATAAACAAGAGACGTTACTTTCAACGGCACAAACAAACGTAGCACTAACGAATGAGACCAGTCCGGTTCTTCTATGACATTCTAAGGAGGCTGTGTGACATCACTGAAAAAACAAGGCGCTATATCTTGGAAACTTAAGCAGCACAAACACTACTTTTAATGGCACAATCCGGCACAAACGTACTGTAGCACTAATGAATGAGGTGGTTTTCATTGTTTGTGCTGTGTACAATGAAATGAACACAGCACAGGGGGGACAACTTCATGGAGCTAGCAAACTACCATTCTCCCCTCTAATCTGCACATCCACATGTTTGCGAGAACTACGCTTCCCCATTTTATCTTTGATTAATACCTTCTCAGCATAACCATCATTCTAAACACTGAACTGCAGGCATCTATCTGACTGTTATAGTTCTTCCATAAATATTGTGTGGGGTCTGTGTTATGTTTGATGACTTTCATGATAATGAGGAGCCTGCTACTCCACAGAAGTATTTTTTAATAATTAGCATTTAAGATATGACAACTAGAAAATTCTGTATATCAGAGAAACTCTGCATTCACATTTTTTAGATGCATAGTTTATTCTCATGTGAAGTTACTGACAGAGATACTAAAACTCTTAATTCCAATGACTTATTTTAAAAAAGTTGAGTCAGTTAGCATTGGCAAGAATACAAAAACAGTAGCAAGTACAGCAATGCCTATCTGACAGGCATTTGAAATTTGCAGAAAATTTGCCAAGGACAGTCTGAAGAATAAAGCAAATACAGACATATGGAGTTTATGGCACTTGATGACCAACCCTTTTTTCGATTCTGGAGGATAGATAGATGATAGATACTTTTTTGATCCCGTGAGGGAAATTGCAGTGCAACAGCAGGTTTACACAGACAACACAGCCACAGAGTAACGAATGATACAATAATAATAATAGTACAATACATACAATACAATCAGTACAGTGAGGGGTGAACTAAAAGAGTTACTCACAGTCCGGACACACAAAGAACAAACTTGAACAGAACAGTACGCAGAAAAATCGTATCACACATATGAATATAAATATAGATGTAAATCTAGGATTCTGTCAACTAATTGAGCATTTGGAACCCTGTTATACTCTCTCAAGCCACCGCTACTTTTCTGATGATGCCTTTCCGGTGTCGTATCAAATTCAGTATGCCGTGGAAATCTGTATCCCCTTTCAAAGTGCGCATATGCACTGGAAATCAGAGTTATGATTTGTCTGCCTGCTTGTGCACACATTTCGTATTGTCTGTAGGAAACGCGCAATTCTAAACAATGCTTGTGTGAGCTTGTTTTTGTTAGGGACATGCAAATAATTTTGATTTCCAGTGCACATTGGGACTTTGAAAGGGGATACATATTTCCACGACATACTGAATTCGATACGACACCAGCTCTGTATGATGTTGTCGCCACACAGATACACAACCTGATCAAAGACATTAGCTTCAGAGACATTAGCTTCACAACAGACTTACTGTACAGTATGGACTTCTGACGTTAGTCCGATGAGTATGGTAAGCTTTACAGAGTTTTAGCTTTCTTACTCTCATTACACATCAACTGTGGATTATGGTGTGAACTTGTTTTAAAATGCAAAAAAGTAAAATTATCAGTCATTGGTTATCGGTATCTGTATTGGTCACAACAAGCTGTTAATTATTGGTTATCGTTATTGGCCCAGAAATTCCATATCTCTATTATAATCATTGCTAAAAATGTCTTGCCTTACTTTAATCACTTCATGTACAAATTGATCTTCATTAATATGCATAGCAAACAAAGGAACAGCAATTAATACTCCTAAAATGGCTTACTACAATAATAATAACAAATAAGCATTATCATGATTGTTTTCAAATTAATTGGTATGTACTTTACTTTCCTAACCTTGTGAAATAAGCAAACACAAAGAAAGTTGATAACTTCATACAAAAACAAGATTACTGCACCTGGTCTAACCAATAAACTAGAAACTAACTAGACTGACACCTTCATCTGTGTGGAGGATATCTCTCAATTGAACCCATGCACAAATGCCTGCACTTACTCTAAACTATCTCTAATTAGCCTACATGTAATTTACTGTACATTAACACAGACAACTCAGAGAGCCAGGTGTTTCATTAATTTAATGAATTCCAAAAAAATAAACAAAATCAGTGGCCATGCATTTATTTATACGTGTATGTAAATAAATATGCCATTCCATAAACCTCTGTCATAAAAAGCACTCTAACCACATTTCCTGTAAAACTGATGTTTGCAATACTGCTTGGCTTTATTTCTATGAGTGCTGATGTGATCCAGTCCAAACAGACCTTACCTTTCCTTACTAAACCTCTGGCTTACCTCTTTAAGCTAACCCAAGAGACAATGACTGTTGCTTTTAAATTACATTTATATTCTTCTGTTCTTCAGTAACATGTCAGTCTGATTTATGTGAAAAGAGGGTGGAGCCATCAGAGGGCAGCAATGAGAAATTCCACATGCTACATTTGTATGAGGAAATTAAGAAATTAGCTGCACTTGTAAACTGCTATCCCTATAAAAGCCATATGGAAAGGAAGGGGGTAGTCTATTCTGACCCTCATGAATCTTTCTGACACTAAGACACCAAGATTGCACAGTGAGATTGCCCACAATATTTGGAAGAAGGATAATCATTATAGGTAAGGTTAAAATAACTATCCCTTTTAGTAACAGCCTTAGCTGTTAGCATGTCAGTCTTAGCCTTAGCATGTCAGTCTCAGGTTAAAAAGAAGGGGAGTATTTGGCAGACTGGCCAAAATGTTTTTACCAGGCAAAACCATTTTCTACTACATTTTGGTTAAAATTAGTCCTAGGCATGTCTTCTTTTGGGACTCACATCCCAAAATAAGATGGTTGGGGTGGGATGACAAAATTATGTTGGGGTTATCCGTTTACTATCTAGTCTGCTCCTCTATAATAGGGAAAATTTATATGCAGGTTTACCTTCTACTCTATGAATCAGAGGGGGGTCTGTTACACGTCCTGAAGATGAATAATAGTGACTTCATCTACCATGAGTTTCTCTTTCTTGTATGAATCATATTAGAAATATCTGACACCAATTATAGTTGATGCCAACTGCAACCATGCTCAACACCAATCCACAAAGGCATGATCAGATTAAACTTTTCTTCTTTGTGGCCTCATACAGTACATAACATTTAAAGAACTAATTCCTTGTGTTTTATACAGTTTTTCATCCTGAAGATTGCCAAAGCACTTCACATACTGTAAAAGAAAAGTCAATGCGGGCACAAAAACGTAGAAAATATTATAAATATATGTCTTCTTTGTCCACACTTATTAGTATATTAGTATATTATTTTCAGAAATGCTATTGTTTGGAGTTTGCAACATCACAGCATGTATTGAGTCAGATCTTGATTAGGGTGGGGTGTACAGTTTTAGTTATGTAACACCATTTAGTGTGAAACATTTTTGCTGCCATTCACATGTCCATGACTTTTTAGGTATATTATGTGATTTCTAAGTAAATTGTATGCACAATTACATACAGATACATGGGCAAATATTCTTATATAGTGAAGATAAACCATTCTGTATTGTACAGTAATACTTTAGAAAAATGATGATTTTTAATTCAGTAATCAATGTTCAAATGTATAACAGTATATTGCATCGCATTCTATTAATTAATTACCACGCTAATTCACGTAGACTAGCTACAACACTGATAAGAGTCGTACCTTTTTAAAATATTCTAATTCCTAATTCCTTGAATCCTAAATCTGAAGAATCACAAAAAGTAAAGCAATCTAAATATTTAACTTGGCCTAAACACACTTTATATTTCTGATCATTTAGAATGACTTTACAGGGGATATTGCTGCTAAATTAATGTGTGAAGTGTATCAAAGTATTCTGGAACTATATCTAAAGGACAACACCATTGTACCTGTGTTGCACCCTACTATCCCTTCATTAATCACTTCCCATTGTTAAGTTATCTCCAACAGTCTTTTAGCTTCTCTTTGTATGATTGTTCAGCATGAGCTTGACACTGCATCACATCACATCAGCCTTTCAGGAAAACCTAAACTCTGTTATAGTCAATTGTATTTATCATATAGTCCACCAAAATATAAAGAGGGAACAAATTTAATAAACCAATAATGTCCACACACCTTTAACAATTGTGTGACCCATCTTCCTGCCCACCTCCAGACAGACAGGAAGTGCAACAGTTTACTTATTTTCAAATTTCCTCCAATTTACGCATACAAATTCAACCCTAGGAATTTTTTAAGATATGTTAATTCCTAATTCCTTTCTTCATATTTTTTCTTAGATCTTTTTTTAAATTAGTATGCAATATTGTTCTATTATACAAATATGTTGGAGAACTATAAATGTTATCACTAATAAAAGCTGGTATTGAACAGTAATAGAATTGCTTTTATTTTCTTTTCTCAGCCAACTTTCATGCTGGAATTCGGAAGAATAGTTATATATACTACCAGTTTCCGGGTAGTGAGAACAACCTTTGAAAGGTGTGAACTGGTGAGAAAGATATTCCAGAACCACAGGGTAAAATTTGTGGAAAAAAATATTGTTCTTAACAATGAGTATGGGAAGGAGCTGGAGGAGAGGTGTAAGAGGGTGTCAGAATCTCCCTCACTTCCAGTGGTTTTCATCGATGGACATTACCTTGGCGTAAGACTTCAATTTTTTCTTACAAATTTCAGATAATATCTGCATTTTACTATTACAAAGTCTCGTTGTTGTTACAGGTGTAATTTTAGAGTCTGTAATAGTGACAAAAATTCAACCTCTTTTAGCTCATGTCCACTCAGCATTGGTTATGCATCTTTGATATAGAGTTCAATATTTCATGATCACATTCATTCACAATTCTCCCTGTTAAGCTTCTTTTATCTCCATTCCTGTGCTCCCATGGTATTCCTACTTGTATATAAGATGTCTCTTCACTAAACTCTGAAGTTTTTCTCATACCCTTGAACTACAATGTTTTCTCCTAATTAAGGGGTCACAAGTTTAAATTCTTGTTGAAGATAATGTTGTATATTTGAACAAATTATATACTGTATGTTGCTCCAGGTGGATAAATTTGAACTAAAATTTATATATTAAAAAAGAAAGGTTAATTGTAACATAATTTAATTTTTTAAATAAATGAATAATAAAGGAATGTTCTGATAATAAAATAAATATCCTGTAGTACTAATTTTACAAACCTACGGTATAAGGAAAATTGACACAAAATAAAAATAAGAGGTCTACATGGCATGTGGGATGAACATCATGGAAATTGCCTTTTTAAAGCTGACAATTTTCACCGTGTTCAATATTACAACTCTTACACAAGCAAAGGGTATAATGAGAAACTTGCTTTTCTTTTGAACACACATGGCTGAGCCATTTACTATTTTGCACTCTGCAGGCCCATACAGCATCACTGAGAATAGTTCGCTCACAAGAGGCTAGCCAGGAAAGAATCTTTGGTTGACTCAAGCCCACCCAACTTTAATAAATCAGATTGTCAAATTCATTAAGCTTTATTGGGATGACCGATGAATTACACTGTTGCAAAGCAAGATTAGATCAGTTGTGCCTAATTGTGCATCATGCCTTGGGTAGCTAAGTCTTAGTGAGGTTATGCACTCCATTAGTACAGTAAGTGTTCCTAAACTGTTTGAGTATTTATATTCAAGAAAGACACTTCATTTTTCACAATGTCCTTGTTTGCAAACTAACAGGGTGCAGAAAAAATACTGGAAATGAATGAATCTGGAGAACTTCAAGATCTGCTCACCAAAATCGAGGTAAAAAAGTTTGCTGTTTTGTGAAAAAACAGACCAAAATCATAAATAAACAACTTATTCATTGATACAATACTCAATAAATATTACATGTTATTTGTTATTTATAAAGCTTTTGCAATGTTTCAGTTTGTATTTCTTTGCATTTAAAATATTAAATCCTGAAACCTTAAGTGTCACATTAAATACAGTTTACTAATCATTTTCTGACTAAATCATATAATTAAAAACTTTTCTTCAATAGGTTTTTCAAATTCATATATTTTATTTTATTATCAGTGTTGCCTTCAAAAGTATTCAGACCCTACAATTTTGTGAAAATTAAGAAATGATGCATACCCATTTTTTATGATTTAATGTTTTATTTAAAACATGAATGCTCAATCCAATGACTTATAAGGGTAAGATAAGTTACAGCAAATATCAGGAAAAACTAAAGATAATTGAAATCTGTTGTTTGCACAAGTATTAAACTTAATATTTGTTGTAAACAATTAAAGCCAGAAGTCTTTTTGGGTAAGTCTCTACTAACTTTACACACCAGCTTGGTGGAATGCCAGATTCTTCTTGACAGATTTGCTGAAGCTGTCTGACGTTATTTGGAGATGGGTTATAAACAGCAGTTTTCTAGTCTTTCCACAATTAGGAAAAAACTGAGGACTCTGGAAATTAAATTTCTTATTCTTAAGCTCTTCTAGTGTGATTTTTTTCTTTGGGTCATTATGTTACGCTAGTAACATTTTGCAGGATATGGGGGTGGCACAAATGCACAGTAACCACAATATGCAGAATGCATTGAGATGACTATGGCACCTTCTTCTCAAGGACAGCTCTCCCTGCAATGGGTTCTTTGTATCTCCCGAAATCACCACTGCACCCACAGACCAACACAACACAGTTGTTGTAAGCTTATAAACAATATAAGAAAAAGTATCTTCACATATGCAAACATTAACTTCACAGTCCCCAGTGACCCAGACTGAAAGTCACAAAAGAGAAAAAAAAAAGTACAAACTCCACAACTCTCACAAGTAAACTCTGTTGGATATCCTGGTATGCCTCCTTCCGCCACACTCAAGAAAGAGAAGAAACTCTGTGTGGTCACTTGAGATACTGTATCCTCTTTAGGCCTCCCAGTTCTAAATAATATGGTTCCATTATATTCCTCTTACTCTGTCTCTCCACAACAAATACAGGGTAGAGAGAGAAAGATAATGATAGAGCCTTCCTCTATTTTCAAGAGCCTCCCTTGCTGTAGAGCCCCCTCTTGTCTCTTGAGTCCTCTTCTGTGTCCAATAGTGCAGTCTGTGTCCCAAATCCTTCCCCTCCACCAGTCCTTCTGGCTGAGGCTTATAAAGCCCCCACCCTCAGGCCAGAAATCAGGACTGAAATGAAGACCAGAAGTGTTCTGGTGAATTTAGTGGCCTGCTGCTTTACACCCACTTTAATCACTCCATGACACTTATCCTGTTAAAAGCTTATTTTTTCCCAGTTTTAGGTCTGAAGAAAGTTTTCCAGTACTTTGCCTTATGTTCCCATTAGTCTTGACAAACAACTTAAGTCCTTGCTTATGAGTAGCTGATCTATAATGTAATGCTGCCACCACCAGTGGATGGTTTACTATGTTGGGTTTGTAAGTTTGTCAGAAGTAATAATTAGCATTTAGACCAAAACGTTCCAATTTTTAAAGTGTTCACTGTATCATTGCTTTATTACAATTTCAGATGTGGCATTTGAAATGGAATTTCCACTTTGCCATATAGTCCAGGTTTGTGGGGGGACCAGGATATTGCTGACCTATGGATATTATATTTCATTCAGCCCCTGAACTCTGTGTCTAATAGTTACCTTTGGCATGCCAATTGAGTTTCTTCTTTGCCTGGCGGGAGGGTTAGACTGATCTAGGCAGTGTCTGGGTGCTGTATACTTCTTAATGACTTTATCATATTCAAAGAAATGTTAAGTTTTTTTCTTTCTCCTTATCTATGCCTTTATACAACTTGATCAGTGAGTTTTTGAAAGCTCCTTGTTCTCCATGCTTGAATCTTAGCTTGGCATTCATTACCTGGATGAGGGCCCCTACATAGATGAATGTATGAATTCTGAAATCATGTGAACCGCTATTTTTGCACAGAGAAAGAAGCCACATAACTACTGAAATTGTGTTGTAATTATGTGCACCTATATTTATTTAGGTTTGCAATAAAAAATTATTAGAGTACTTATGCAATCATAAGTTTTCTATTTTTCTTTCATTTTAACAATTTATTTCTCCTTGGGGGATTTTATTTTGTCCCTTGCTCCCGTGCCATGGGAGCCTTTTGTTTTCAGCTTTGAATGTACAGTATGATAGTGTATTATTATATTACAAATCAAAATTGCTACTTCACATTACATGACTGTAAGCTTTAATGCAACAAAATAAAAAAAAAACTGTGCAAGGGTTTGAATAATTTTGCAACTCACTGTATATTAATTGTTATTTAATTTCTTTTTTCATATTTCTTTCCCTTTACATGAGCATTATATAGAGTTTCTTTTCTTGTTCTCACCATTTATCATTATGTCCTGGCCAAATTTCCCATTGGCCCTTACCAATCATGGCCTCCTAATAATCCCCATCTATGAATTGGCTTCATTACTCTGCTCTCCTCCCCACTAATAGCTGATGTGTGGTGATCGTTCTGGCGCACTATGGCTGCTGTTGCATCATCCAGGTAGATGCTGCACATTGGTGGTGGTGGAGGGGAGTCCTCATTACATGTAATGCACTTTGAGTGGATTGTCCAGTAAAGCGCTATATAAGTGTAAGCAATTATTATTATTATTATTATTATTATTATTATTATTATTATTATTATTATTATTATTATCATCACACACAATTCAATAAATTCTGTCACAAAGATATAAAGTATACTTGATCTGTATTTACACATTCTGTTGTAATTCATGTTGTCATCTTAGACAACTATACCATTGTGAAAGTATTCTGGAGCATTTTGATTGATATAAAGTGTCCTTGATGAGGAACTAATCTTTACCCATCATACTTGCTTTAAAATGGAAAAATCAAATCAAATCACATCAAATAACCTGAAATTGACAAACTGACTAATCGAAAGCAGCATATGGTTTGTTTGACTCTCATCAGTAGCAATTAAGAGGATAGAATTATTGAGAGCAAAAATACTAAAATCCATTTTCACTGTGGTTGTTTCACAAAAGTCTAGAATGGTTTAAATAATGCAGTAGAGCACAAAGTAAATTATGAATGGACATCAATGATAAATTAGAAATGCCAATTCTGTATACACCAAATTTGTTAATACAAATTAAGGTTAGATCACACTTGATTATTTGAGTGACTGAGTTTGGATTTTATAGTAAAACCAAAGTAATGATTAAATATTTAAATATAGTGATTGTTGCTGGCCATCTTATAACCAAAACCTTGTCAAAACAGATTAATGTTATTTCTACACTCATGAAGGAATAATACACAATACAAATTCCTATTATTTACAGCAGAACACAGTGAGCAAGGTCAGAAATTTCCCGCAATGATGTGACTCAAGAAATTTAACATTAATCTCAAATACAAATGCTTTGTTTGTATTATTTACTTGTTATCTTCAGTAAGATGGCTACAGACAGTTTTCAGAGTCTGAGATAAACAAGCTAAATTGAGAATGTAAAATTATCTGTTTGTTAAGCAAGTACTGTATGCATAATTAATGCATAAATGTTATAACACTGATAATAAGAAACATTTAATAAGAAGAGCAAATAAGAAGAGCAAATCATCATTAATGCTTAGAATGGGTGCTAACCATAATGAGTGACTGCAAAAACAAAGGAGTACTATATTATAAAAATTCAGAATGTAATAAAAAAAAATATCTGTGATTATACTTTAAATAATATTTAGAAGGTTGGTGATCAATATATTACCACAATAGGAAAACATATAATAAAAGGGCAATCATAGAGGTACAGTTTCATTGCAGGAAAGCTTATTGTTCTTATAATAACAAAGATACCTGTAGCTAGTGTGACCATCGCAGTTCCATGCGGTCTTGTGCCCTCTGCCACCCGGTTCCGTCCCACAGCATTTTTGGCGCGAACCCGGGTCTCTGGCATAACGCAACAGGGAACCAGCCGCATGAGCTAAAGGAGACCTCCCTCAGCCCAGGCAGCTGAGGTCCCTGCTACGTGTAGTGAGGGCGATGACGCTCTAATAGTAATAGTTTATGTCATATTACGTTATCTTATTTTGTAACACTGCAGTATTAATGATGTTACTTGTAATTTCCTGTAATGATTACATGCAGTAATAATTGATAATGAGAAAACAAGCAAATATGATTATCATGCATTTTTATTTTTCAGAAATCATTCTCATGCTCTTTTATTTTTCAGAAAGTCCAGCATCCACATGAGTGTTCTACCTGCGGGGGATTTGCTTTCTTGCCTTGCTCTATGTGCCATGGGAGCAAAATGTCAGTGTTCCGAAACTGCTTTACAGACTCCTTCAAGGCTCTCAAATGTAGTTCATGCAATGAGAATGGATTACAGCCCTGCAAGAGTTGTACCCAATGACTTTCAAAGAGTTGTAAGATCTCACTTTCAACCAAAAACCTTTTGCTCACTCAATGTAAATTGGGAACATTTAATAAATTGTATTTCTAGCATACTGTACATTATACACCATGTTTGTATTGTTTTGATTTTTCAGTCTAATTCAGTTTTACTTTAGCCTTCTAAGCAATAATGACCATTCTCACTATCACAAATGAACATTGATATGCCCAACTACCTTTTGAAATAATAGGAAAGATAAGCTTTTGTTTGAGTTTTAAGACTTATTTAAGAAACTTTAAGTTTCTTCTTCATCTTTTGCTTGATTTAAAGTGCCATTTTACATGAGAATTACTCTGCCTATGGTCATAACAGGCAAGCTTTCATACACTAAAAAGTGTTCTCCAAACGTGATAAGTTATTACAAGTTGTAATGCCCAACACCCTTTTTTAAAAATAATATGATGCAGGACTGCACTACTTTGTAAAAGTGTCAGGTGGCACAGTATATTCTTAATGTGGAGTGTGGAAGAATTCTATTATGCAAAACACCTGGGTTTGAATCCTGGCCAATGTCCACCCCATGTGGAATAATATTTGCCCAATAATAAAATAAAAAATAATCGTATTCTATCATAGCATATTAAATATTAAATTAATATTAAACATAAAGGCAAGTCTTTCACAAAGCAAGAACTCAGACAGATCTATAAAAATAGTTTATTTTTATATGCCATTGTGAAAAGGACTTTGTTCATTCATTTAAGAATGAATAAACAAAAACACAACAGAAAAAACAAAACAAAGTTCAACCAAAGCAGGTTCACATACACATACAGCTAAAGCACAAAAGGTGCACATTGATTAAATAAATTACTTTAACATTTTTTTTAAACGACCCATCGCTGTGTATCATGTCCTGCATCAGTTTTGAATAATTTTAATCCATTCTTCCTTACAAAACTACTTTAATTTGGTGACATTTAAGAACTGTTAATTGGAGTCCTGAGATGGAATGTTCCCATGAATGCTTAAGGCCTCATGTGTGATAAATTGTGAGGTTTTCCCAGAAGCAACATTCAGCATAATACAGTAAATTACTTTAAATAAAAACCTGTTGATAACTTTGGGCAATTCAGTATTAGTCTAGTAACAACAACTAACTTAACCCACACCTGGATTTATGGCAGATTACTTTAAAAAGGTAAAAAATTAACTCTCTTGTTAGACCCCTTTCTTAGTAAACCACACAACTCTGGTAAATCAAACTGGAGATTTCTTTATTGCAATAAAGAAAGGAGCACAAAGTTAACAGGTTAACCTTGTACCTCACTCACTTTCCTAAGAACAACAACAGGCTTTTATTCTTGAAGAGGAGCAAAATTTTCATATGAGGACATACATTTAAGATTGGTCAGTAGTAGTTTCTTGCCATATAAGATAAAAGGTCAGAAAGTTGGCAGTTAGGTCACCCTTGGGCAATTAACCAAGACCCTAATCAGTTAAGACCCTAATCCCTTTCATGTTGCTAAATCACATGTAGGATATATGAGTTACACCTCCATTCAAGAGGCAGAGAAACCTGGGCCAGCTGAGTGTGTACTAAACAGTGAAACAGTTCTTGAGGACCTAATTGTTAAGTTGTAACAGGCATAGGGTTTCTTCACTACAGAGGCTTGTCAAAGTGCTACTAAATTAACAAGAGTATTTATTGAGGGGTGGGGTCATGGATAGGCGAAGAGTAATTTTCTCACTTTTGTGATTTATATTATACTCAAAACACAGAGCGCAAAATCTTTCAGGTTCAATTTCTTTAATGCCACATGGCAGTTATTGCTATAATTTGACTTCTTTCACCTGTAAATGTATTCAGTCTGAGCATTTAAGATTGGTTCAATAATATTTATTTAAAAAAAATGTGTAAACACAATTTATAACACAGTAAAATGGGACATATTTATGTCTGTCTGTCCATTGAAGGACGGGCATCCTGTCTAAGGTGTCTTGCCTCAGTTGGTTTTTGGTATAGGCATTGACTCCCTGCAATTGGATTTGGAAGAAGCAGTTAGAAAATGGATGGAAGAAGAAAATGGGACATAATCTTTGGGCATGAGTACTCTCTGCACAAGCTAGATGTATATGCAGATGACATTAAATTGAATACATTAATAGATGTGTTGTCTGTGGTATAAAATATAATGATGCTAATTTGTCCACATTTAAAAGTGTTTTATGGCAGAAACCTAACTCAGCATTTTGAACAGGAAAATTAGCCACTACTATGCTTAAGTGAAAAGGGTCTTTTTAATGAACACAACAGCTCTTTGCAAAATTGCAGTCTGCCTTGTAAAAGTCATCACGTAAATACTGTTTTTGCATTTTGTTGTGCTATGAAAAATCATTAAACCTGTTTTTTTTACATCATTTGAATGTCAGCCTAAGAATCAGAATAATGGCTGAGTATTGCCTCTGTCCTATTAGTGAGTATAGGAAGAGTTTTGGTAATACATAAACAGTGACAGATTAAGGTGATCAGAGGCCCCTAGGCTACATGTTGTGTAGCCCCCCCTCAGAGAAAATACTGTAAAAATTCAGTGACACTTTCGGAGTAAGAGCTGCTAACGCAGATTCAAACGGAATGTAAGGCGGCACATGCAGGGATCACATACGTACACAGAGTACGTATGAGGCCTTAAATACACACACAATACAATAGTCTGTAATGCAAGTACAGCAATACAACCAATAAATCAGATTCACAGCCAACCTGCAAGCTGACAACAGAAATCATGTGCACACTTACTTTAAAATTGACTAAACACAACTACAAGATCGGCACAGCAAAGACCAATGACCACCCTGTTAGAGCACATTATTTCAAGAACAGCAGGACACTCACAACTTGTGCAAGTCCATTGCAGTCAACAGACTCAAATCAGTCAATACACTGCATCGACGATTAAACATTTTTCTATATGGGCTTTCAAGAAGGGATCAAACTCGCTGATAACTGTGAGGACCCCATGGAGTTCCCGTTGTCGGGGTGCCCGAATGTGTCTCTGCGTCCCCTAAAAGGCAGGCCTCACTCTGCTAAGAACTTCAACACTGCACCAACCCTTTTCAAGACGTTAGTCCAATACTCATATTCATTGTCAAACTGTCTTGTTAGTTCTGAATCTATTAGACCATTATCAGCACAGCGCATAACATATGCAACCGTAGCCTTTCTACGGCTCTCCGACACTTTGTGTTCAACCAAGCGTGCT
Organism: Lepisosteus oculatus; assembly: GCF_040954835.1. Lineage (NCBI taxonomy): Eukaryota > Metazoa > Chordata > Actinopteri > Semionotiformes > Lepisosteidae > Lepisosteus > Lepisosteus oculatus. Next base: position 53,444,397 of record NC_090696.1, read on the forward strand.
GAGGCAATTTTCCAGATACTACTACAGATACTACAGCCTACGGAAACAAAACACCTTTCGAAGGGGAATACAGCAGCCATTCTCTTGACACAGAGTCGCCATTTCCTAGTTTTCTTTTGAAAAGGGTTTAAGAGAAATACCTCTTTTGGTGTTTATGTTATCTTTCTGATGCTGCAACATCCGTGTCTTGGATTTGACACGATTTCAGACCCAATTTAGCCCAGTATGCCCTCATCTGTTCATTTATTTTACCTCAGCATGCTGGGTCCGAGCTATAGGAAGCAGGAGCTGCTGTTGCAGCCTCTGTTAGCTCCAAGGCAGCAGGTGCAACAGCCATGGAGGCAGCTCAGATATAGCTTGTTGGTCTTGTGGAGATTGTGGTGGCATTTAGGATGGCTCTGCCTCTAACTCATGTTCCTTTGATCCAGTTGTGGGAGCTGGCTCATCCTCATGAGCGTTGATGTAGACTGTGTCAAGGCTAGAGCTAGCTGCAGTTAACTTTTCAACCGTGGTTGCTATAGCACTGGCTGCAACGTTAGCAAACTTGAAATAACCGGTCAGTCTGGGGATCTTTTAATTAGATCCCGCTCACACTGCTCTTTTAACTGCTGTGCTTTTCGGTTTTGCGACCACTATCAGATTTTCTATCGCACATTTTGAGGCTGGCAATCCTAAACTTGCTGCAGAGATCACCCGATGAATCCGCCAAAATAAATTTGAACTGCGAACCCATTGCATCTAACCAATCATTGGTTCAAAAATTATTCAACGTTTTTATGGACCAATGGGAGCCCTCAGGTCCATTTAAAAAAATACCCTGTCTAATCAGGGGCCCCTGATCTGGCCCACAGGTCCGTTTAAAAAATACTCTGGCCAACTGGGGGCCCCTGATCAATCCGGGGCCCCTAGGCTACAGTTTATGCTAGCCTGTTCGTTAATCTGACCCTGCACATAAACATCACTTCTTATCAATTCCTACTGTATTGAAAGTTTTTTAGCTTTTGACATGACCTTTTTTTTGGCGATTGACGTTTTCATCACATTTGGCAAGTTATATCATGGTGATTTTTGCTGATTAACATTTGGTAACAACAGGGGTTTTCCTGTCAAAATCACAGGATAGTCACAATCACTGAAAGTATTACAGATTGTACGTATGTTAGAAGATGTAAATATCAAGTTGTTCCAGTTTTCTCACACAGTCCATCATTCTGGTAGGTAAATTGGCTTTTAGGTAGGCAATTGACCCTGGTGTGAGTGTGTGTATGTTTGTGTCTGTGTAGTCTGTGACATCCTGCCCAGGGTATGTCCAGACTTGTGCTCATTTCTTGCCAGGATAGGCTCCAGCTACCCTGTGACCCTGTATTTGATAAAGAAGTTAGAAAATTAAAGGAATGGACGGATTTATTGGATCGTTTGCATTTTTAATTTGGCTTTTTGCTTTACTTGCTCTGTCTCAAATAGGCTTGATGGGCCAAATGATCTCTTGTTTTTTACCTTTCTTATCTTCTTGTATTCTTCACTGCTTATAGAGGAAAATTATTAGGTTTTACTTCTCTTAAATTCTGTCTCATACTTTCAAACTCTGCTTCCCTGATACTGTAAATATTTGATATATACTCATTTTAAACAGTTTCAAAATCTATTACAAAGCACAACATACTATGATCATATTTCTGTAATGGTTCTCTCACATCAGGTTGCCCCACTCTGTCTTGATTGTTTAAAAAGATAACACAAAAACTCTTCCTTCCTTTTTGGGCCTCATCGGTACTCTGATAGGAAGCTCCCAAGGTTGCTCTGCAAATACACTGCTCTGGACTACATTTTTCGAACCAATGCCTCAATATGGTGTCTGGGGACACTGCACTGTAGGTGTTGCTGTTCTTTGGAAGGTCCTGACTACTTGATCATTGAATCTTCTCTTCTTATATTGGTGAAGCATTTTCTCACTACTCTACATTTCCGTTTGTGTAACAAGACTCCTGGTGCATAGTGACTGGTGGATGAAGTGGATTTTCTCCCATCTATAAAGCATTTTAGATCCCTTGGGTGCTGCAGATACAGTCATTTGCAATCCGCAAAGTGTAAGTACAGTAGGTATACCATGGTATGGTATGCATGGTGTCACAGACTCCAGTGTGGCATCACTCTTTTATTTTTTTGAATAATAATAAGGAGAAGAATAAATATTTGCTTACACTGATATAGCGCTTTTCTGGACACACCACTTAAAGCACTTTACAGGTAATGGGGACCCCCCCCCACCACCAATGTGCAGCACCCAACCTGGATGATGTAACAGCACCATAGTGCACCAGAACACTCACCACACATCAGCTATAAGTGGAGAGGAGAACAGAGTAATAAAGCCAATTCATAGATGGGGGTTATTATGAGGCAGTGATTGGTAAGGGCTAATGGGAAATTTGGCCAGGACGCCAAGGTTACACCCCTACTCTTTTTGAGAAATGTTCTGGGATTTTTAATGACCACAGAGAGTCAGGACCTCGGTTTTAAGTCTCATCCAAAGAATGTCACCTTTTTACAGTATAGTGTCCCTGTCACTATACTGGAGCATTAGGACCCACATTGACCACAAGTCAATGCACCCCCTGCTTTTTCTCCAGGAGGTCTCTCATCCAGGTACTGACCAGGTTCACACCTGCTTAGCTTCAGTTGGCTGTTGTTGTGAGATGCAGGGTGATATAGCTGCTAGTTATGCAAGAAAATCTGATTCAGGATTGCCCTACTCTGTAAAACTGCCACATGGCCTGGTGAATGGTTGTCAGATAGCTACAATATTAAGAAAGAAAACCATTTTTGTCACCCACTGGAACACAACACCAACCATCTGCAGGATGCTTAGAGAGACAAAATCTAAAATAAAATGATCTATTTTCTAATTATCATATATACACACAATTACTAAAAATTCTGTTTACTATAATTAATTAAAAAGGATTATTCTCTTAGTTTTATACAGTTTTGTGATTTACAGTATCTCATTTGGAGTTGTAATCATGGAATTTAATTAGATTGTTTGTTGAGTAGATCAGTATGCATACATACTGTACTCTGTATGTTTTATGCAGGAAAGCCCTAACGGGTTAATAAGCATATAATACTGTACTGATTTATCTGACAACCAGATGAGGCTGTGATACTTTAATGATTCACTGTGCCACATGGCACTTTTACAGAATATTGTGGTCCTGCATCAGATTATTTGGAGAAATGAAAACACCGTGTCTGTTATGTTGTGGCTCTTACTGTATATACTACCTGACATCTCACACATTCTAGATGGCTACGTTCTCATACTCTTTGTGTTTTCATCAGGGTTGGCAAACATGTACAAAATTGCTTTATTTTGGCAACTCATTAAACTTACCGTATAACAAATACTGGGATTACTCTTTCTAATTTAACCAAAAATGTCTGAAATATAAAGGTAACCTAAAGGAAAACTTTTAATCTTAATGACTTTCAATGAACTTTCATTGAATCTGATGGTACTTAAACTTACAGTAGGTTTAAAACTATGTAGGTATCTGTAGGTATCTGAAGACTAAATGGTACTGTTGTAGAAATCAAACTAATGTGAATTGTGGTTAATGAATATAAAATACAATACAATAAAGGTTGTAAATATTGATCCAGTATGAATAAAATTAAATTCCATGTATTCATTTCTTTTAATACCATAACCACTTTTTAATGTAGGCTGTTGGTTTGAAACAGTTCACCAGGAAATATTTTCCAATTATCAAAGTTATTTAACATTATCAAAGATAAACAATTAATGCTTTAGAAAATTTATGTAGTATGTAACCCTCAAGAAACTTTGACAAAACGATGGTATTTGTAGTACAAAATGCTTAAACTTAACAAGAACAACCACAGTAGTTTTAACTTTTTGCTTTCTTGTTTTTCTTTGTTACAGTACATATCTCATTCCTTGAGGTTTTTAAAAGATTTTTCCTGTCTTTATAAAGGAAGTAATCTTCTAGCACCCACAAAGTGGATGGAGTGACTGATTTATGTAACTTGGAAGGCCTTGGCTCCTGCATAATGAAGGAGAGAGATTGGAAACGATCCTAAAGTGCAAGAACATAATAAGAATCATCTCTAGTGCCAATCATACACTATATTCAATTAGTTTCTGAAAACACAATATCAGGTGATATAGTTTTTCTAGACACTAGTGCACATTATGAAATTAAAGCAAATCTTGTTCAAGAGATGCATAATTAGACCACAAAAGCACTCAACAGGAAATGCTTAGGATCTAAATAATTTAAACTGTTGAGAATTGAGACAGCTCAGTGTATTTTAATTATTTAGGCCACACAAGAATTGAACCCTTCCAAACACCACAATTTTGGAAGACTGTGTGAGATGAACTCTTGAGATGGGTCAAGACTGACTACTGTATGTGTGGTAGAGGTTTTGTTTGCCCCTAAGACTACTGTCTTTCTGCAACTAAAGCCTTTATGAGAGAAAAATAAAACAGATTGCAGGATACCAAATGGAATGTTCCTGTCTGTTTTGTGTTTGAAAGACTTCTGTAAGTGGCCTGTGTGTTCCTTTGCTATTTTAAAATTTCACCTACGTGTACTGTATAAAGGTAAAGTGTTACTACAGTCCAGCAAGCATATTAACAGTACCAAGTGCTAGGGGAAACCCTGCCTGTGCTATGTTCCCCTTCAGCTGATTGAAGAAAAGATCTCTGACAATCTCCTAAACCGAGTGAAGACAGTTTTCTTTGACACAATTCACAATTCACAATTGTTTATTGTGAAGAAAATTCAGTTTGTGTAGTACTCACCACTAGTGGTCTGTTCTGTCATCAATGCATGTTTAAATAAACATTACAATATATTAAAACAAACACATTTTCTGATTTTTGTACATTGTGACTGCGCTTAGATGGATCTGTTACAACACATATCAAAACATTTTTTAAAAGTATTTCACAGACAGTATCTTAAAAGGCATCAATTTTCTAACTGTTTTATCCAATATAAGGTTTCAGGGAAGGCTGTACAGTCGCGTGTGTGATGATGGATTAACACGTGCGGCGGCGCTTGTTATTATCAACTCGTTGCTGACACTGGTTAGCTCTTTTGTGGGTTGATCTCTGCTGGCTGGTGGTCTTGACAGCAATGACTTTGATGTATCCAATTACTATAGAAATTTTAGAAATGTTGTCCCATTTTTCATTTGAGGGTTTCCTTGCAAGAATACCTTGTTTCATGTGCTGCCATGATAATTTAACAAGATCCAGTGATTGACTTGGACAATATATGCAAAAGTTCTTCTTCATCAACCATTATGTTGTAGATATGCATGTTTAGGATAATTGTTTTGCTACATGAGACTTTTTTTTCATAAATGATGGCAAGCTATCTTAAGGCTGAAAAGCATCAAAACAATTATACTAACAATGATAATCTCACCCCTATGCTAGAGATTCTTTTGGAAAGCACTGTTTGTTTTTTGTCACAAAAAAACATTTCTCATTGTACCCAAAAAGATTGGGTAAGTTAAGTGAAACTTAAAGGGGGTTGAAAGCCAGTTAAGATGCCTCTTAAACGGCTGTCCTAAATAAAATTGAAGATTATCTTCTAAATTCCTAATTCCAGTCATTTCCAACATGTATTGACTACTGTAACACCCTACACGCTGGGGTATCTACATCACCTGATCTGAGCACTTTCAAACCAAGACTTAAAACCTTCTTCTTTAGAAGGGGTTTTAATTTAACTGGCTCTATGTCTGCCCCTTTGCTTTTTTAATGTATTCCATATCCCCATCTACTGTTTCCTTTTAACGTGTATTTTTTGTTGTTGTTTTGAAAAGTGCTTTGAGAAGATACTTTTAAAAGTGCTATGTAAAAATAAAATGTATTATTTATCATTACTTTCAGCTATTGAACTGTATAAAGTTGTCGTTGGCCTCACGGTGGCTTTCCTTACTGCTTTTATTCCTGCCCACCTTCTCAGTCATTTTTGAGGGATCTAGGCATTGTCTAGATCACATGGTCTGAATTATCACTATGCAGATGATATTCAGATCTACGTCCTTATTAAATCTGACACTGAGATAGTTGTTTTGGCACTCTCTAATTTCCTTGATTCAAATGACAAGACTGATGTCATACTTCTTGACACTTTCCATCAACCATATAAAGCCAATGTCTATGGATGGCACTTTCCTTGAATTTTAATCTTAATTCATAAATGCGCTGGTGATGTTTGAACCAGGCTTGATCTTTGACTCAATGTGCAAAATATTGTTAAAACGTCATTCTTCCATCTCTGAAATACTGCCAGACTATTTGCTAAATTGTCTCTGACTGTAGCAGAAAAGTTTGTCAAAACATTAATCTTTTTCAACTGAATAGATTTAATTGAATTGATCCAATGCCTTACAGAATTTGACAGGCAGAATCCTGATCAGGTTAGTGCTAGAGATTACATTACTTCTGTCCAGAAAGTCCTTGCATTTGCTTCCTATCAGATTTCATGTCGACTTCAAAATCCTCATGCTCACCTACAAGGCTCTACATAGCTTGGCACCTCAGTACCTGTCTGATTTATTATCTTTCTACTCTCCACCTTGCAATCTTTGTTAATCTGACTGTGGTCTCCTGTTTGTTCCCCAAGCTAGTATACATAATATGGGTGACAGGGCCTTCTCTTGTTATGCCCCTAACCTCTTGAATTCCATCCTCAATATCAGAGAGTCACGTAACCTGAGAGCTTTCAAATCTAGACTCCAAACTTTATTCTTCAAAAGGGCTTTCGTGTAATTGCAATCTGTGTCTGATTTTGTAAATTCCTAATACTAATGTCACTGTTTTTGTAGTTGTATAGCTCCTAGGAAAACGTAGATCTTCAAGCTCTCAGCACAACACACTCAATTAATTTAAACAATTAATTTAGTTTTTTTAACAGGTCTAAAATACTAAACAATATAAATGGTATATAATGTCTCTGTTAGGATGGTGTGTTATGCTGTGGTAGGAGAATGCTGTGAGAATCAGGACCGTAGTGAATAACAAGCGAACTCCAGGTGCAGGAGTAGTATAAAGCGACACCTTTCATCAAACATTTTGGACAGGTGCCACGCCCCCTTTTTCAGCCACTGGGAGTCCACGGTGGGCAGATGTCCCGCCGCCATGCCATCCAAGGCTGTGTTGTTATGGTCAGATGTTCCGCCCCCTTAGGAGCCAATGGTGTGTCGTTAAGGGGGTGGATGTCCAGCCTTCCCCCGCCGGTCGGGCCTGAGCCTCAGGGTCCAAAAGCCCCAGCCACCGCATCCCTTGATTTATAAATAAGTGTATGAAAGTGTGTATTAAGGTTGGAAGGCGACTATGTCTGACGCGGGGTTGAGCGCGCTCTATTATAACCCTAGAGAATCGGGGAGTAACGGCGGCGTGGGGAGTCTGGTGAGGGCCGCGAGATCCCGGGGTGTGAGCGGCACCAGCCGCAGCCGGGTGGCTGAGTGGTTGTCCGGCCAGGCGGCTTATACGCTAAACAAGCTGGCGCGCGTACGCTTTAAGAGAAACAGGATGTTGGTCTCCGAAATGGACTGGCAATGGCAAGCCTACTTGGTAGACATGAGAGCCGTTGAGCACCGCAAGTTCAACATCAGTTTCTGTTACATCTTAACATGTATAGACATGTTGTCTAAATACGTTTGGGCCGTGCCGCTGAAAACCAAGTCTGGAGGGGCTGTGACAGGCGCCTTCCGAAATATACTTGTAGGGTCGTACTCCTACAAAGCTACAAACGGTTGAGGGAAAAGAATTTCTTAACAGGACCTTCCAAAATTTTCTCAAACGTGAGAATATTGAACATTTCGTTACGGCCAGCGATGTGAAGGCTAGTGTGGTCGAAGTTTAACAGAACTATTAAAACAAAATGTGGAGGTACCTGACACACAAAAACATCTTTCGATATATCGACGTCCTATCAGATCTTATTTACTCTTATAACCATAGTTACCACACGACTATTAAACAAACCCCGGCTTCTGTTACGGCCGACAACTCCCTTGTGGTGTGGAGAATGGTCTATGGCGAACACTTTAAGAGAAAACCGTCAAAGTTTTCATTTAATGTGGGTGATCGTGTGCGGGTGTCCAAAATAAAGGGAGTGTTTGAGAAGGGATATGAACAGACCTTCACAGTTGAAATTTTCATTGTCATAGAGCGGACCTCAGCTCTGAGACCCTATTACAAACTGCAGGACTACGCAGGCGATGACATTAAGGGCTCCTTCTACACTGAAGAGCTACAGAAGATAAACCCCAATGTTGAGAACTTCTACTGCATCCAAAAGATTTTAGCAGCCAGGGGGTGTGGCAAAAACAAACAGCTTTTGGTAAAGTGGCGTGGCTGGAGCGATAAATTCAATAGTTGGGTAAAGGCTTCTTAGGTCCGAGACATATAGAGGTGTTGAAAAATGAACCCCAATGGCTTCTATGTTACGCTGGCCAGTAATTCATTCTCAAACATGTTTCCAAAGAACACCAGCGCATGCTTCACAGAGTATCTAGCAAAGGCGATTGACCTAAACAGGAGCTGGGAAGTAGGCCTGGTCGAGCTACACTATCCACATACGCTTGTAGTGTGCTCTCACAAGGCACCAGTTCTGTAGGGTTTGGGCATTTACGGGGACAATTATTAATTGTAGCCGTAAATCACAAAATGATTCTTTTGGCCTTAGAATCCAACCATGCAATATAACTCAAACAACGCACACACACACGGATACTAATACACGAGGATACATTTATTAATACATAAAATATGCATATAAACCTAACAGATCTTATCGAGAGGGTTATCAGAATACAAAAGATATATATCCATTCAGTTACAAAGAGTTACACATATCAAGAGGACATACGTTCAGTATATCATTCATTTAGACCGTTTCGTAAGCGAACTTGGTTACACCTTCTACACTAGATAGTCAAAACAAGTACATAACTCTTAGGAATTAAATTGATATCAACTGGTTGGGATAACAATTGAATTCTCGAGCTGTAATGCACTGAAGTTGAAGACTTATCCAATCTCTGGGGATTCAGATCTCCTGCAGGCACAAAGAAACAGTTCCGACCTGTTCATGAGGCTTGCTGCTAATGCTAACCTCGGATGGATCCTCTGGTTACTCATGGCAACCTCCGCTCTAGACTCTTAGGACCAAGGAAAGTTCTGGCACTCGGACACAATGGCCGTTCCGTGGTTGTCCGGGCTGAGTCTCAGGATGGTCAGGAGGCGCGCTGCGAGAATGTCCTGCCCTTGGGAGCCTTCCTGCTCCTGGGCCGTCCTGCCCTGGAATTCTCCTTTGAGATTCTCCCCTTCAGAAAAGTCCTTCGAATTGTTTGAAATAGTCTTGGAGCTCTGTGTTGCCTGTTTTTACCTTGAGGAACTTCAGCTCGTTCATTGGCTGAAAGTTTAATGGGCATCAGAGACCCACCTGGGTTACTCGGCCCTACCAGTCCCTGATTGGTTGATCAAGGTGAGATATGAGTCACTTACTCCTGACACTTAGGACTGCAGTCCAGATGTCCATCTGGCACTCCCTAGACAATTAGGCGCCAATGGATGACCATTGATCATGATAGCCAGGCTTAGCTAAGTACATCCCCATTTGGGAGCGGTCCCTTATCAAAAGAAAACATTTTTAAATCAGCCTGCATGAACAGAGATGAAGAGAGAAATGGGGCCTCATTTTGGGAAAGCACAGCAACACTTAATTCTGTATTATTAATAAGCATTGCTGCTACACGCTAAACACGTTTGATGAAGACTAAGTTTTTCTGTTCATCAGCGAAGAGCTCAAGACTATATGGACATGTACCTTACCTAGAGGGTACTACAGCAACATCGAGTAGCTCTTGCATGAAATGAAACGGGCTGCGGAAAAATCCAAGTTAACGACTGTAAGTCTTAAATACAACCCCATTAGCTGGTCGGTAAGGATTGTTGGTGATAACCGGTTTGTTATACATGTGCATAACCATCTGGCAAAGATGTTGGGTTTCAAATCGGGTGTTGGAAGTGTAAAATCACCGCACCCCTTCGATATGACTGGCGGATTTAACACCATGTATATATACAGATGCAGCCATTCAAAGTGAGCAGTACAGACACGTACCGCAGGTAATTGGCTGCGGTGTCACGTATCATGACGTAAGATGACGCGGGGTACCGCGGTGCGTGATTGGTTGACCGACGGGGGCACTCGTGGTCCGTTGGTCTGTCGTAGAAAGACTTACTATAAACGTCTTTACTGTGCCCGTTGTAGATATTGAATTTTACCACTGAAGGGAAATCTTAGTAGCTGAGCATAAAAAGAATAGGAGCATACTGTAACGCGTGTGAAGGCCATAAACGATATTAATTTTGGAACATAAACATACAGTATATAGCTGGTCTTGGTACTTTAAAGAAAAAAATACACACCAGTATTCCATTTCTCTCTAAACATTTTACGCTTCGAAGTCTTTAACTAACGTGATACCGGAGTCAACAAGCATACTTTTAGAATTTGATTAAAAGGGAATATAATATGGAATCGCGTATCTAAAGAATTTAATAACGGTATGATTATATCCTTGTACTGCAACAGGGCTGTGTAGGGCTGTTTCGCCTGCCTGTTCATGCGAGCTGTCCTGCTTCTATTGTGTGTGTGTGTGCAACAGAGTAAATTTTTAAAGAGAAATGGAGGCTGGACAGTATGCATTACAATATAAACATTTATATTGATTTAAATCGTGTTCTGATTTAAATCGCAAACGCATGTTTAATTATGTGTTTTTTAATCATAATCAGGCTAATGCATTTCTACATTTTCTGTATGAACCAGCTTAGAGGTTCATACAGAAAGACAGCTTGTGTTTAAATTGAGTGTAAGGTAATTTATGCTTCTAAAGTCATGGTCAGCATTTATTATTGTACTGTGCTGTAAACGTTTTCTGTGCCTAGTCACATTATTTTATAGCGTTTTTATTGCGTTATTAAATCCGGTGGCGCTGTGTGTTAGTTTCCTGACTCCCATGTCACATGGTCTGTGATTGAATCCCATGGAACTATGACTTTATTTTTTAACAAACATTTCTTTGAAAAAATGAAACATTTCCCTTGGTCAGAGATGAAATAAAACCTCACTCGCACCAAACAAATTTATATTTCTAAATATCACAAAATACGTTCATTGTCTTCCAATCGAGTCGAGTTGACATTGGAAGCCTGCCACACCCGGACTGTTAAACCAACGCATTAGCACGTCAAAGCCCATTGAGGGTATTGAGCCAGTATTGGCTTTAGTATTCCCCCCCTCTCCCCTCAATTCAATTCAATTCAATTCAAGGTGTTTTATTTGCATGACAGATGGGTACAAGCAGTTTTGGGTATGTGTATTGTAATGCTTACGGCAGACAGGCACTGTGTAAGAGCCGGCGCACCAGAGCAGCGCACGGAGGGAGCATCTGCATTTATAACTTAGTTTTTAAAATTAGTCAAGCAATATGAAGCATCTCCTTTTACTTTTAAGTCCCTTAAATACATTGAGCACAGCTTTCTCACCAGTTAAGATTGCTTTTGATACCATCCTTACACAAAGCAGAAAGGAGATCTTAGTGCCTGAGCATAAAAAGAATAGGAGCATACTGCAACGCGTGTGAAGTCCATAAACTATATTAATTTTGGAACTTAAACATACAGTATATGGCTGGTCTCGGTACTTTAAAGAAAACATACACACCAGTATACCATTTCTCCCTAAACATTTTAAGCATCGAAGTCTTTAACTAACGCGATACCGGAGTCAACAAGCATACTTTTAGAATTTGATTAAAAGGGAATATAATATGGAATCGCGTATCTCAAGAAATTAATAACGATATAATTATATTCATGTTGCAAAAGAACTGCAACGGACATAAAAACTCCCTTGCTTTTAACAGAGCGTTCCATAATTTCTAACTACGAAAATGCCAGGTGAAAGGATTTGTAAACATATTTTATTAAAGCAAGTCAGTTTTTTCCGCAACACATAAAAGACATTTCCCAAGAAAGTTTCGCCTTTGTCACTAATGAAACCACTGAATAAAGACATAAATATAGAAATCTTAAGATTTGTTTTATTTAATGTTGGTAGCAGGATGAACTGTCAGAGTGTATATTTTGTTGCAGAGTTGCTGCAAGATGTTAACAGTGAAAAAGGTATTTAGAAATGAGTTATTTCAAGATGAAAATTTTCAGAATAATTGCAAATCTAGCAGGATAGAGAAAGCACAGAAATCTGGCAGTTAGATTGATCAGATAAGTATGAAAAGTCATTTAGCAAAGGGAATGAGAAGAGTGACAAACTAGTATACTTTAGATCTTTTTTTCTGAACCAGGGAAAATCTGATCATGTTTCCCTATAACAATAATAAAAAAACTTTATTTGATATATCACCATTAAAGGTGGCATCTCAATGCAATACAGTAGATGTAAAAACAGATTACAAAGTAAATGCATATAAGAAAGACAAGCAGTTGGAGGTGCTACCAAAATTAGAAAATGAAGCAGATACAGACACTAAGTCTTCTGAAAAGAAAGGTTCTGAGGTTAGATTTAAACTGGCCCTGGTGTGTGTGTGTTTGTGTCTGTCTGTCCTGTGATGGACTGGCGCTATGTCCAGGGTGTATTCTGCCTTGTGTCCGTCGCTTACTGGGATAGGCTCCAAATCCTCTGTACTGGATAAAGAGATTAGAAATGGATGGAAGTAAAGGCACTGTGTGGATGGAACTATACACAGTGTTAGAAACCCACTATGAAATGGCAGCATCTCACTGAGAATAAAACATTTTATAGTGCTGGCTTAAGGAAACAGCCTTTCCACCTCTCTTGCACATCAGTATCCATACCTAGTTATTTAAACAAATTGCCTCTAATTATAAACATCTTAATATGCTGGCTCTGTGGATCCGCATCAGCTATGTTTGCCCATTCCTTCAATTCATGTGCATCCAACACAGTTCAACGCTAGCAACTACACAAAATCTAAAATATGAGCTCTACTTGCCACTTACAATACCAACAGTACCAGCTAACTTTAGTAGTGACATTTTCATGGATCTTTTTAACAATAAAATTTACAACATCAGACTTCAGACACAATTAAACAGGCCTCAAAAAAGTCTGGTACAAACATTTTCAGCATGGAATAAACCGTTACTTTAATGGTATAAACCTTAAATGGATTCATATTCTCAATAAGATTTGGTGCTCAGTAACATGACTTAGAAAATGACAGAAGACATACGTATCATGCTTATCCTTCTATTTTTCATAATCATAAACTCCTTAAGGCAGTTACATTTTCTCTGTTCTGACTTTTTCTGTTTTTCAAGAAGCTCTCGGTTACCAGCATTGGCTAGCAAGGTGCCCGGCACGTTGATTTCGGCCATAGCCTCCATAAATACATCCCAACCTTTTGGCTTCTTACAGGCCGCAACTGCTTGCTGCTGCGTGAGAGCCCTCAACGGGTACCCCCTTGTACACAAATTCTCCATAGGCCATGGTCTTTAACAATATCTCGGCATTTCTCCGGAACCGCTGAGACACGCTGTCCAAAATATACCCAAAGTCAGCGTCACTCGATGATGGCTGTTGTGGTAACGTGAGTGATAGCTCGGCGGGTGCATTTTCGGGTAGTACAACAGTTAAAGACCCCTTTTCGGAAGTCTCCTGGCGTACTAAAGTCAAAAACTGTTGTAACACCTGACTGTACAATTTCACTTTTTCATATTCGGCCAACCATATTCGGGTTGTTATTTTTCTTACATTGCTTTTGATGCCGGACTGCTCTTGGAATCAATCGAGCTGTTTCTGAGGTACAAGGTACATTTTTTCAGCGTGCTCCATTATTGACGTTGTAGAAGCCCCGTAATCAGTGGTACTGCAATACTCAACAGGGTCCCGATAAACCCCCCGGACTGGTTCACCAAGAGTCTCTTTCTTTTAAGAGAAAGACCCTTTCGACTTAAAGTCTTTATAAGCTTACACTTTCTCTTCAGGGTCCCAAACTGCTTAGCAGATAATGGTATGTTTCCTTTCAAGGTATTCAAGGATATTTCAGCTATGGCCTGTACAAGATCATTTGAAGCTCCGCAGAGAATAGCTTTCCACTGATTGGGGGCAGCTTTTACCAGACAATGGTTGCGAGATCACTGACTTTCAGATTTTTTAAATACATAAGCCATGGGTACATCTGGGGAAAAAAGACCTGTTCGCAAGCGATAGTCATCTGGGGTGTCGGCATTTAAATCCACCAACAAGTAACTGAAAGGTTTTTTAGTAGCGTCATTATCGGGGTACATCTGCTGGGACAGGGTTGTAATCTGTAGTTTATCTCTAGGGTTTTTAAACAGCACCATGTACTTTGTATTTAACGCTATGGTTCTACTTTTCCGTCCTTGACAAAACACATTTTGGACGATATACAGATGCAGCCATTCAAAATGCGCGGTACAAACCAGCTGTACGGTAATCTACCCACAAGCCATCGCGGGGCACTGTAGGGCACCGCGGTAAGTGATTGGCTGGCCAAAATGACCGACAGGGGCACTCGTGGTGCATTGGTTGGTAGTGAAAAGATTTAATCATTTAATGTCTTTACTGTGCACAATTTTATCCGCTTAGTTTTGAATATTTATATGGAATTTTACCACTTAAGGGAAATTTTAGTAGCTGAGCATAAAAAGAAGAGGAGCATAATGCATCTGAAGGTCATAAGCGTTCTTAATTTAGGAACATAAACATTACTGTACGTACGTAAACTGTACTGTGTATGGCTGGTCTTGGAAGTTTAAAGAAAAAATACACACCAGTCTTCCATTTCTCCCTAAACATTTTAAGCATTAAAATTTTATGAAACGGTACCCAAATATGCGATTGCTGTATAGAATGAATTTTAATTTAAAAAAATTATTTAACACGAAAATTAAGCTGTTTACATCTTCCGCCTGAGAACAGTCACCCATTGCTACCCAACGCAGAAACACAGCCACTAACTAGCAAAGAGAGGACATTAGCTAGCCAATATGATAAAGAAATAAATTATTATTTTGTTTATTTCTTTTGCACATTTATTTGAACATTTCCATCGATTGTACAAGCACTTGGAAACTGTCCAATCCCTAGTTCATCAGGCATTTTCTTTTACGCTGCGGGCATTCTCCCGGTCTGGCGCCGGTCTGTGTCTTCTAGGATAAAATGCCAGCAAACTCTTGTTTTTATGTCCACTATAACAGACAATCTCCTTTGCTTTTAACCGAGCATCTAACCCCTCCGATTGGAGAAAAAAGACGTGCTGGTTTGCTATACATACTGTACCAGGAAGATTTCTTTCAATTCGAAATGTGTATTTAAACGTTTAAGAAGTAAAAACCTTACAGCGTACACAGATTTCTAAACTGATCAGGATCGTTATCTTTGTCTTATCCATAAAAATGTTCACCGCTCTGTCCAGCAAATTAATAATAAACTTTATTTTATATAGCGTTTTAAACGAATAAGTAATGAGATTGCTCATAAACCTAATCGCTTTTTCTACATAAACACAGCGTGATTGCTCTCTGAAAATGCTTTTTCTTTTTATTTAGGCTCAGATTTCAACTATAGATCGTATTATTATAAACTTTCTTGGAAAAATGTATTTTATGTAAACCATGTTTGCTATTAATTCATTTAGGGCTAGAATATGTTCATTGTCTTCCAATCGAGTCGAGTTGACATTAGAAGCTTGCCACGCCCGGACTGTTACACCAACGCATTAGCATGTTAATTGAGGAGCCTAGCTTTCTTAACTAGTAAGTACTGTACTTCCTACTTTGAAAATACCTGTGAAACCGGTTTAAGAGAAAGAGAGAGCGTAAAACCTGGGCGTAACAGCTGTTCCTTTTTCTGATCACTCGCTCTCTGGATAAACGTCTCACCTGTCCTGTTCTTTGTTTTCCTAATTTGCTGATTATGCCTTCTGCGATCCACTCCTGCCCTCACACCTAAAGAAGACTATTTTAAATTTCTTTGCGCGGACCATTGTGGAGTTAACCCTTGTATGTGCTGTCCTTAAGGTGATATCACATAAAGGTGATATGTAAAATAATGTTCTTTATTATTGTTATAGAGAAACATGATCAGATTTTCCCTGGTTCAGAAAAAAAGATCTAAAGTATACTAGTTTGTCACTAGTATACTTTTATTACAGTCTTTGCTGTGCTCTAGAGGATCCTTGTGATATTTCGAGCTTTGGTTGAATGATAAGTGTCTCAGTTTAAATTATATTCGTAGTTAGAAATTATGGAAAGCTCTGTTAAAAGCAAGGGAGTTTTTATGTCTGTTGCAGTAAAAGAAAATGCCTGACAAAGTAGGGCTTGGACAGATTCCAAGTGCATTTCTGCAATTTACGTTGAGTTGTCTATTGTGCTGCTGTAATACAGCTCCTGGCGGAAAACATTCCATAAGAATCAGCGCTTTTATATATCGCCTTTAAAGGTGGCTTCTCAAAACACCTTACAGGATAAAAACAGCAATAACAGCAACAACAACAATATTGTATTTCATTGCACTTTGAAAACCAAGTGATAACTTAACTATATGTGCAAACATTTTATGATATGTCGCTATTGTGAATGTCTGTGGAGTGTATCTCATTTGCCTGTCTGTCCTGGCTCTCTCGCCCCCCTCTCTCCCTCAATTCAATTCAATTCAAGGTGCTTTATTACCATGACATATGGGTACAATCAGTGTAGGGTATTTACTTTGCTTTGAGATGCCACTTTTAAAGGTGATATATAAAATCAAGGCTTTAACTTGCTTTAACTCCGCAAGTCTGAGTTCTCGTGTCTGTCCTATCCGAACTCGAAAGTATTACAATATGTATCTTTATAGCAGGTGGTGTACGGCTTTTTAGTATAGATTACACTTTTCTAAAATGTATTTAAAAAATAAAAACGATTACAATCTAATCTTTCCAAGTTTGATCCCAAGATCCCAAGAAAAATAAATCTAAAAAGGGAGAAAGCTATGCTGAAAGTTTATTAAGATACTTAGAAGACAAAGATACAGTATCAATTTATGTTACATTTGTCTGATTGTGTATCAAAAAACACATATATTTAAACCCACGTTTGCGATTTAAATCAATATAAATGTTTATATTGTAACGCCTAGGTGACTATTCATTGTTATGAAAATGACTTAAATTCGATCATGTTGTGATATTTAGAAATATAAATTTGTTTGGTGCTAGTGAGGTTTTATTTAATCTCTGACTCAGGGAAACGTTTCATTTTTTCAAAGAAATGTTTGTTAAAAGAAATTCATGGCTCCAGCAGGGTTCGATCACAGACTGTGTGACGTGGGAGTCAGGAACCTAACCCAATGCGCCACCGGCAAGGTCACTTGGTGTACTATTCTTGTGTTGCGGTACATGAATATAATTATATTGTTAATAATTTCTTTAGATACACGATTCCATATTATATTCCCTTTTAATCAAATTCTAAAAGTATGCTTGTTGACTCCTGTATCACGTTAGTTAAAGACTTCGATGCTAAAAATGTTTAGGGAGAAATGGAATACTGGTGTGTATGTTTTCTTTAAAGTACCGAGACCAGCCATATACTGTATGTTTAAGTTCCAAAATTAATATCGTTTATGGCCTTCACACGCATTACAGTATGCTCCTATTCTTTTTATGCTCAGGTACTAAGATTTCCCTTCAGTGGTAAAATTAGATATGAATATTCAATACTTAAACGGGCACAGTTAAGACATTAAATATACATATACATAC
The DNA here is from genome assembly GCF_040954835.1 of Lepisosteus oculatus. Lineage (NCBI taxonomy): Eukaryota > Metazoa > Chordata > Actinopteri > Semionotiformes > Lepisosteidae > Lepisosteus > Lepisosteus oculatus. Next base: position 53,462,268 of record NC_090696.1, read on the forward strand.
TGTATACAGTACAGTTTGCATACGATAATATGTTTATGTTCCTAAATCAATCTCTTTTATGAGCATGTGAAAGGCATGGTGAATCGATTCTCAAAAATTACTGTACTTTGCATGATTGGAAACAAATGCGTGATTGCGAAATGCTGTGGTGTTACTTTTACAAAGACGGTCAATGAAAAAAAGAATGTGGACCACGGCAATACTTTGAGTTTACAGCTTGTCCAAGGCATTCATTATTAATACTATTAGTAATATTTCGTTAAAGACTTTGATGGCGACAGCACAAACATGAAAGGTTGAGCTTTATTAGCTCCACCTTGCGGAAATTCCGGATACTATTATTTTGCTTGCGGTATTATAGGAGAATTTACGGTAACTTGCGATAGACTGCGTAAAGCGCACTGCAAAATAATGCAGTATCACCTGCGCATTTTGAATGGCTGCATCTGTACAAGATGCTAAGGTTTCTGTGGTGTATGTATTTGGTAAAAGCTTTTTGTATCTCATTATTTTCACACGCAGACTCCATCAAATCATCAACTATTTTCAAATTAACTCTATCAGGTGGCAGTAGCTGACGTCAGTAGCCCTTCTATAAACTGAATGTCTGGAAATTTCACATGCAACTCAGCGCATAGAGGTTGCCAACAGCTGTAACAACAGACTATGTTTTCGAGTTAACGAGTCATAATGGTATTGCCGTTCTCCAAGAGTTGTTTTATAAAATAACTTTTACTGCAAAATCGAGGGTCCGGACAAAATGCATGAAAAAGGGTGTTTTAACCTGACATCAATAGTGTTAATATCCGTAGGGCAAATATGTCAAATTTTCTTGCAGCACCCGCTTGTCGTACACCACCTTCTGGGTTTTCTTTAAGGTCCGGGTCTCAATGCGCCAATCCTTTTTTAACACGCACGATCATCGGCTGTTGAATAGAAATGTGTTTAAATTCCCGGCACTCACATTAAGGTTAACACCATAGTCAAAAACCAAGTCCAGCAGACTCTCAAAGTTAACTTTTTCACAATTGTTCACATTGAGCGTAATACCTTTCACCTTTAAACAGGCTTTCCCACCAGACAGCTCGTACCCATACGACTTGGGCCCTGTTGATACAAACTTGGTGATGTGTTGTCCAGCATCGATTTCGCTGGTCAGCTCACCCAAGTAGTCACCCTGTTCCGGATTCCACTCACCCTCCCACTCACAAAGATAATGGAATCTGTCTCGTGGTACAGTCAGCGGTCTTGCAAAGCATTTAGCAGCTTGTATAACTCCAAGCGGGCATAGGCTGTTGTAAAGCTACTGATGAAAATGTTAGTGTTTGAATGGCCTGTATAGTGGTCTTTAGTGTGTTTCCACATAACACAGGCTGTGTTTTCATCGATAAACTCGCAGGCTGACACCTCATGATAAGGCGCAAATAAGTACCTGAACAATTCGTCGGGGTTTCTCACAATGGTGGTCTGTGGTAAATTGGGTCTTTGCCAATACTTGCCACACAAACAAGTTCAAGGCAATTTTTGAATGCTGTCTTTTGGCCGGATTCTTTTTAATGTTGCCGGGGTCAAGTTGGACACCCTCTTTTTCATAATATTCGCTGATATATCTTTGTTGTTTCGCGACATCAGTACACCACTCTGGAAACCCCAAAGCTTCCTGTTTCCCTTTCAAATGCAGCTTGATGTAGTTGGAAAAAAGATTGTGTGAGGACTTTTCGAAATGCCAAATTTAGTAAATTTTACCCACTTTATACCCCAGATATAAGGCCGTCTGTAATTCCAGAGTGTACCAGACACCAGTCAAAGCGTGGTCTTCATCACTGTGCTCGCAGGGAGTGGTCTGTTTTGTTTCAGCACACGTGCGACACAGTGTGAAAAACAGTTTTTTGTCAATTTTGGTTTGTAGAACTGGAAAGTACAAACGTCAGGGTTGGGTTAACTTTCACCTTCGCTAAACTGAAATACCATTTTAAATCTCCAAAGTTGTTATACATTATTCGGGGGTGACCCAGTGGGTATTTTTTAGTTTTGTTCACAAATGGATACAGACTGGTGAAATCATAGTAATTAAAATTTTCACCGGGTTGTGCGACATAATGCAAACAAATAGCATTTGTTCTACCCCCAAAAAGTGAATCGCGCGGTTGCAGAGGCTCTGGTAACTGCGCAACCGCTAGAAATTTCCCAAAGTCAATTTCCCAAAGTCAACAAGCAAGTCTCTGAACTCGTGCTCCCACAAAACACACATGTTAAAACCCCTCATTTTGAGAAAATTAATTTTCACCATCGTTTTTCTGTACAACCAACCAAAAGTAGTGTTTGTCAGTGGATTAAAATAGTTTTCACAATAACAAACACTACAACCGTGAACTGTTGAACTCAAAGGCTGTCTGCACTCCGTCAATTACAGCATAACCATCCAGAAAATATGGTCCAACCTTGAACTCACCGGGTGTGGTTAATGCGTGTTGGATTTTAACGTGCTCTGTGTGTTCGATGTACATAAGCCATTGAATGCTGGGTGTAGAAAATCGTTTTTGCTGGCGGTGGTAATTGTCATGGGGTAGCAACGCGATAATCTCTTCCTGTAAAAACATAAGTCTTAACATGGCCATGCAGACACTAGCGATGGTCACAAACTGAAAGGGGTCGATGCACACAACGCAGGCAGCCCCCGACTCAGTCACACGCACCTGTCTGGTCATATTTATGACCTCGTCCCGAAACCTGACACAGCCTTCTCTTAGAATTGCCACAACCAGCTGGCAGTAGTGTTTCAGCTCAGTCTGTAAGTTAAACGCAGTTCCCTTGCATTCTTCATACCAACCCAAAAACTCAGCTATCTCGCTTGGCAGCATGTAGTTAACACCGTAAAGTTCTGGCGATGGATCGAGCCTACATAATTTTGGTTTTCTGAAGTGTTCATCAAGTGTGGAAAATGACCCTTACCCCTGGGGAACCCCATGGTGGATGGCAGTTTGCTTAATTTCATAGGGAGAAAGTTTAGAGAATCGATAAATCTGATGTTCAGAGCTTTTACGGTCATACACATTATCTTGCCACACTGATTAATTAGTTCAAAGTCCATCTTTTCATCTAGCAACTGTCTGATTACTAGGTAAATGTCATATTCCTTGCCATTGTGTGAAATGAATATATAGTTTTTGAAATGACTATCGATAAATTTACACACAAAATCCTTTAGACAAGTTTCACCATAAAATTCCCAGCTTTGTTTATTGTTAATATGAAGGGCGTGGACGTAATTTGGTATGTGTGTCCCAGTTTCTTGCATGCATTCAAAGTCGAAAAAAATGTAGTTGCTTGAAATTTTGGGTTTGTCCAAAGACTGTATGTAGCACAAATGTGTGTTAGGGGTGTCAATTATGTTGTTACACCGCGGGCACAGTTTCTCTTTACATTTGTAACTTGCGAGGTTATAAACCCCACATTTCTCACAAAAGGACCTGCGCTCACACTTACTAACACCCGTCGCCACACTCTGAAAGTGTCTCACCAAACACTGAGAGCTACGACAAAAGACCTTACAGGCCGGACAATTCTGAATTTCTGCATCAATTTCGCAACACTGGGGATTTAACACAGGTGTGTGCGTTCCGATGACTATATGCTGCATGGCAGTTAGTCCAAAAATACGCCGCCCCCACAAAAGCTTTAATATTTAAAACCCCGTAAAAATGTTCTTCATGCAGTAGAAAAAAAGTATTTTAGAATTTGGTGGCGTGGGACCTGTTGTAAAATATTTCCAATCACCCTGATCATGGTACAAAACTTTAATGACCACCTTTAAATGTTTTTCAAAAGCTGTAATGTCTGACAAACTAATTTTCAGATTCTCTGGAAAACCCAACTCTTTGTGCATTCGTTTAGCACCCTGTAACATTTCCCTATCGGTACAACCTTCATTTAACAAACCGTACACACTCCCAGCGTAAGTCGATAAGGTGCGCTTTTTTCTGAGCAATTACCCTGCTGTACAGAATGGATTTAAATCTTCTGCGGGCACCCCCCTGCATATTCCTAACTATCGTCACCTCTAATTGGAGGCTGTCATTGGTGAGAACTTCTGTGTGGCTCTGTAAGAGGTCTAAGATGTGGTTTAAAAAATCGGCAGCATTTAATTCTCCGGGGCGTCTTCTGCGTGAGAACAAGGGTTTGTTAAAACCACGCAAAGACAAATGCAGCTGTACAAAATCATTCACCCCTATGTTTGGAGAAAGTTCATCCAATATTCTCTGGACTGCACCATTCACAGCGTCTATAGCCTGTACATATGATGCTATTATGTCAAAATAACAAAACGAAATTCTTCATAGTGCTCTGTTGCTCTAAAATTATTATAAGACTGGTTATAACTACGTATACGCTCCAGGAAAACTAAGGGGTCTCTATTCTCACCGACACCGTCACCAACCTGATTCACATCATTCATCACAACCGGTTCTTGGTTTTCAAAGTTACCGCCATCCTGTTCTGCTACAGCACCACAGACCGCTAAGTTATTTTCCACCAATGCATTCTCATTGTGTGGTTCGGATGCCCTTGGGAAATCTGATGCCTCTCTCTGAATCTTTTACGTCTCAACAAACATGCTTTTGCCAGTTTAATTATTTTATTAATGTACAAATGCTTGATGTTGGCAAGAGGTCGGTCTTTTAAACACTTTTTAGACCGCATGCTTAGTCATCCCTGGGGAACCATGAAATGGCATAATCAGGTTATGAAATCCTGAGTTTAGAGCGCCATCCTCTTTAGAAATTACGTCTAAGAGGCTAGCAGCGTAAACCTGGATCGGTTTTGAAAACACAGAATGTACACTTGCAAAAGCAGCTCTTAGATGCTCTAAATCTCACTTTTTATCCACCTCATTAGTGCTCATCATTGATAGTAACTGTGCAATATACTGCACTGAATCTAGGACATCACCAAACACCAAGTCTCTAATTGCGTTATTATTTCTCTCCAAAGGCTTGACATGTTTGGTTTTGGTCAGCGTATTAACAGCTGTCTTCGACGAAATCAGAAAACTACATTAACTAGGATAAAAACGCCACACATGTGACGTTCTTTACACAAAGGGTTGTGAGAGAATGGAACAAGCTACCCGGTCATGTTGCTGTTGTTACACTGGTTTGCTTTAAGACAGTGATGGCCCTACTGGGACAAGTGGTTAACTGCATATAGACACAAGACACAGACCAATCGTTTTTAACTTTAAATATTAAGTCTTAAAGGCTAAGCAGTTTTAAAAATAAGACTTTTTAATACCCCAAAACAGAAAACCACATGAAGTAGGATCTTTCAACAAATTAACATTCTAACAAAAGAAGTAACTGTTGCAAGATGTGATTCATACCACTTCTTGACCACGCTTAAATTATATTAACCTTTGGTTGCTGATTTGAAACACTTTGAGTTTGCTGTTTCAGTTAAAGTCTTCGCGGTCTGTCATGGTTAATTTTCTGAAGGTTCGGGTTCTGCATGGAGGGGAAAAATACCATTAGAAAGAGACCTCAACACCCCAAATTACCAAAAATAGAAAACGGTGGGAATTTTTATTAATTAGTTATAGACACCTTTAAATGTGTATGTTAAAAGTATGTTTTATAACACGGCACAGACAATTCTAATACCGACCTTTTCTCACAAGCGATCTGGTAATATGCTCTGCAACCTCTGGTATAAAGTGAACTTCTGCCTGAGTCTCCATAAGGTTTTGAGCTGGTATTGTAAAGCACAAAAAAGGTTTTTTATACATGTATCTACTCATTCCCTCACCAGCATCTGTGAAATAGACACACGGGTGTATTGATGTGGAGAAAGTTACCGTGTGTCTTTAAGACGGACATGGCTGTAAAGCGATATTCAAAACATTGTCATAATTACTCACCGGCGTTGCTGTGCATTGGGATTTTTAATGACCACAGAGAGTCAGGACCTCGGTTTTACATCTTATCCGAAGGACTGCACCTGTTTACAGTATAGTGTCCCCATCACTATACTGGGGCATTAGGACCCACATGGACCACAGGGTGAGCACCCCCTGCTGGCCCCACTAACACCTCTTCCAGCAGCAATCTTAGTTTTTCCCAGGAGGTCTCCCATCCAGGTACTGACCAGGCTCCCACCTGCTTCACTTCAGTGGGTTGCTAGTTGTGATTTGCAGGGTGATATGGCTGCTGGCTGTTGTAATTTTATTGTAATTTTATCTCACAATAAGCCAAATATACACACCTGAGAAATGTTGGAAATCCTTGTCTTCGTCTATCAAACTGTGTAGTGTTGTCAGAAAATAAGGCGTCTTCAGACTGTTGAATTTGATCGATGTGATCCATTCTGACAAGTTAGTTGATAACACGAGACTGATAGACTTGGAACCCAGCCAGCAGTTCAGATGTTACGCCACGTGTTCTTATACCCCCCCCCACCTCCTCCCCGATAAACATCCTCTTCTAAGAAACACATGTTGCCCATACTGTATGTTTCCCCCTAAATCCTTTAACCTTAGATATCATGGGGTGTGCACGTGTTGGGCTGTAGAAATTATTTGAAGAAATGTTTTTAGAAAACGTTTTAGAACGTTTTATAATGTTAAAATTTATATTATTTTAAGACATACATCTGTGTCTGTCTAAATTTCATAGCTGTTAAAACTTGGTGAAAATGTGCCCAAGTCACCCAGTGTCTTTGATTGATTCAGCAACAGACCTTTGAGAATATTATTAAGTAAATGTTTTTTTTATTTACGGTATTGCTATAAGAAAATGTATCTATTCTTTATAGCGACGTGTTCACAAACCATCCTTGACGTTTATTGTCACTGTTCATTGTACCTGCTTAAAATTTAAAACTTTTATGAACTTTCGCTATGAGGTCAATTTTAGTGCCCCCCACCCCGCTGACCATCCACATACCTCCCCCAGGACTCTGGATGTCTAATTGACCGGCTGTGTTTGCCAGATAAAACCATACATTGTCTCTGCATTCCAGAGCCTTTAACTGTTGTGACACTGACCCCCACACGACTCCCAAAGATCTCTATTAAATTATTTTATAACTTTAAGACCAGTCCGTTAGAATATAAAGAACAACACCACATCATTTGTGTCAAACTTTTGAAAAGCTGTCATGAATGTGTTATTAAAAATAAGCTAAATGTGTCTTATTACATTATTTTAAAACTTTAAGACCAGTCCATTAAAATATAAAGAACAACACCACATCATTTGTTGCATGTAAAGACTTTTACGCTCACTGGACGTGGAAATTCATTTCAAACTTTTGAAAAGCTGTCACGAATGTGTTATTAAAAACAAAGCTAAATGTTTCTTATTAAATTATTTTATAACTTTAAGACCAATCCACGCGTGTTAAAAAGTTTCTACGAAAAAAAAATATTTTCTGCGCAAACACATCATTTGTGTTTGTGTTGTGTGTTAATACTTTTAAAGTTTAAAGGCTTAAAAAACTTATAAGCTGATAAGTGAATACCTTTCACTCTCAATAAAACATGTGGCTTTGGGGGGGTGGGGAGATGCGACTGGTTGTTCTAAAACACCACAACCAATTGAAAAATGTCTTGAGTTATGTAGGCGTGGTTACACCATTGGCTCATATTCTTAAACGCACCGGCTTGACAGGGGTTCAGCGTGCCCCTGGAGCTGTCAGACACCATCTGTTGGTAGCTACAAAGATGTTGGTGATGGTAGCTATGAAGATGGCTTCATTGTGTGGAGAAACATTGGGTTCCTCTGCTCTACAAAGTGAAGAGGTAGGCTGCTAAAATATTTTTTCTGATCGTGGAATTGTTGTTTCAATCGGTGCTTAGCGTATGTCATTTTAATACTTGGTCTTCTTTTTAGCAAAACCCGATCCCACCCTCTGCGACGTGTGACAGCGGCTGTTGTGTGAGTTTGGATGGGGAATCTGGTGTGGAAGAACCGCCAGGGAGTGGTGATGAAACGTCGCAACAAATGGTAAATATTAACGAAAAACCCTAACACAAAAGAGGCGTTAAATGATATATATTTTATGTACAAAGCATTTATATTTATTTTGTTAAGCCTTCCTTTTCTTTTTCCTTTAATAGATTAACAAAGAGGTTGACGCATCAATCTTCAAACTACCATCGCTCTTGAATGTTTCGTGTCTATGCTTGTGTGTTCGTCAAAATGTTAATAATAATGATGCTCAACCAGGTTTAGCTAGCGATGTCCCTAATGAGCCCGATGTTATGGCCCAGATTGTGAAAGCAGTATTTTATTGCATCTTCAAACACTGCCGAGTTAGAAATTTATAAGTCTCTCAGTTTAGCCCGAAATTTTATCGGCTGTTCTGTAAATCGCCAGGTGTCTGGGTTCATACACCATTACAAATGACGCTGAGTGGAGCATAAAACACTTGTTGAAAAATATAATTGAGGACCGCTCGCCATACGAGCATGTACACTTGAACAGCAAGACGTGACTTTTGATGCATTGCAAAAGAAACATTATTCTTATTTTTACAGACGCAAAAAAAAGATCTATGTAAAATGTGAAATACACACCATGTGAATAGAGCTTTCACTTTGTTTTACAGACCCGGTTGTGCCATCGTCCGAAGAATGAAGAATTTCGAATGTATACAGTATGTCTAAATTCAAAGAGAAAACAAAGAGTGCTTTACTAACTTCTTTCTACAAAGCTTGATATGAAAAACAAAGAGTCGAATGCTAATGTCCTTAAATTTGTTAAAGAGATAGATGTGTATGTCAAGAACATGAATGAAATTATTGCGGATCTGATGTTTTCAGACAGAAACGGACGCCTGGTGGCTTCTGCAGTGTGTATTCCAAAATATAATGTGTTTTGCATAGAACCTGTGGTAACACCATCCTACTGATTATGCAGGCAAATTTTTTTGCTCTGCTAGATCGAATCGCCCAATGCTGCTCGCATGGTTTTAGGCATGGGGAGCAGAAGGGCATTATGAATGCTTTTTCAGATGCCTCAAAGTTCCTAAGCAATGTTGGGGTGGTATTTATGTGTACCGAACTAATTTTCCGCACCAAAATTTAATTGTTGATTGCAAACAGGAGCCTGTAACGTGTGTGTACTGCGATGTTTCTGTGTTTGAAAACCTACTGTTGAAATAAAGTGGTTCACATTTCACATGCTGTTTGTCCTTCGAGTTCTTTCCGTGTTCTTTCCTTGAGACTCGGTCACTGTGTGTGTGTGTGAGTGCTTACACGCCCTTGATGTTTTTTGAGCTGTCAGGGTCAACCACTTGGCCACCCGTCCGCGGCTGGTGCCACTCACACTCTGGGATCTCGCAGCCCTCACCTGATTCCCTAGGGTTATAATAGAGCACGCTTAACCCCGCGGCAGACATGGTCGCCTTCCAACCCTAATACTCGCTTTCATACACTTATTTATAAATTGAGGGATGTGGTGGCCGGGGCTTTTGGACCCTGAGGCTCAGGCCCGACCGGCGGGGGAAGGCGGGATATCCACACCCTTAACGACATACCATTGGCTCCTGAGGGGGCGGAACATCCGACCATAACAACACACCCTTGGATGGCATGGGGGCGGCACATCCGCCCACCGTGGACTCCCAGTGGGTGAAAAGGGGGGCGTGGCACCTGTCAAAAAAGTTTGACGAAAGGTGTCGCTTTATACTACTTGCAGGGTCTTAGAGCTGCCTTGGGGACCTTCGGATGGAACGAGGGTTATTTGATGTGAGTGAGAGAATGTGGCTAAGTGGATAATTGATAAAGGCAGGTGAAAAAGCTTTTAACAAGCAGTTTGCAGGGAAAATAGGAAACTGACTAGGAAACAGCAGCGAAAAGTAAAATTGTTCGCCTTGAGGCTAATACTCCCAGTTGTCTTCCCAAAGGCAGCAGAGGGGACAAGTCAATGGATGCCAATAAGGAGGCAGCAGGAGTGGATCAGAAATAAAAGGAGAGATCCCACATGCACGAAATGCAACAGGGGAAAGTAATCTCTGCTCATTCACTGAGGAAGTGTTGTTGATGCTAGCTAACTCGATATCAGAGCAGTGAGGTAAGCAGAGATAGTCTGCTCCTGATAATTGAATTGTTGGCTGCCTGATTGAAGAAAGAACAGCTGCCTGGAAATGCATCCCAGCAGAGTTTTTCATTGGTTCAGATCAGGACTAAGACTTTGTGCAAATGTGCTGGTTGTCAGTCGCAATGTCAGGATGCAGTCTGGGTGTAACATAGGGCAATTGGAAAAGATGTAGGTATTGTAAATTATGTATGATTGGTGTTGTGTTTCATATGCTTTAGCGAACATACATTATTTTTTATCAAACTTGAAATGAAGAGCTTGTGTGTTTATAAAAAAGGCATAGGAATATTTTTTAATTGACTGCAATTGTTTAAAAAATAAGTCAAAAGAAAGAAAGCATATTGTAATGCCACTCAAGGCAAAAACTCTGAGGGGAGGTGCTGCTCCACAGGAAGTGTGTGTCTTTAAGAAACTACAGATGTAGGGCATCAGTGATTTGATTAGGTACAGCTATAGATTTCTTTACTAATACAGACTGCCTGCGTCTCTGCAGATGGAGACAAAGGGCTGGCATTCTGTCCCAGGTGCAGGATGAAGAAGGAAGCAAGAGCATTTCTCCCAAACGGTATGATGTGTAGTCATGTTCTTAGTAGTTTACTTGGCTCATGTGAAGTGGGCAGTAGATCTGGCTGGCCAAGAGCTATTTAGGTGCCGGCGTTTGTTGTTGATGTGCTTGCCTGACACATATTGAGGTATTACAGTAAACTAGCCAGGCTCCAGCTATTGGAGTACAAGTGTGTGTCTCTGTGCAGCAGTGGCACTGGAAATGCTGTGGGTTTGTGTTATGAGCGTGCAGGTTCTGGTATGTTATGATGTGTGTGTGGAAGACAGCAGGCTGCAGTTGTCCCCGCAGAAGGGATGCAATGCTAAGATGTCTGCGAGCTCTAAATAACAGCCTGAGGTTCTGTAGGCATTCCAATGGAACAGGTCTGTCTGACTGCAAGGCATCTTGGTTGTCTGTCCTGTCCAGGTAAATAAGAGTATGTTGTCCTGATTGCACTGGGTAAAAAGACTCTATGTGAGTATGTGAGTGAAGATCAGAGAGCAAGTGTGAAGCCAGAGGGACTTGACTCTATACATGAAGTACAGAGCGATGGAGGGTTTATCTAGCTGGTGGCCTACTGATTTTAACGTAGAGTAGTTATGTGGTGGCGACAGCATAAGGGCCACCACTGGTCCATGTGTGAAGGCAGTGTTGGCCAGGCATGAGGGACGTGTGTTGATAGGTCTCAGCAGATGTTAGCTGTTTGTGAGAGACAGATTGGTGGAATATGTGCTGAGTCAATTGCTGCAAGTGTTAGCGTTTGATGACTGTATGAGAGCCAAAGTTGCAAAACCTGAAAAGAGATGGTACTGTTCGTGTGATTAGTGCTGCATTACAAGTGTGAGAGATGCAGCCTGGTGGAGCAGGATTAAAGGCAGAGTGATAGATGATGAGATGAACCAGTAACTGCTAGTGTGAGTGTGATATAGCTACACCAAGGAGCTGAAAGCCTCAAGGTAGAGTTACAGCAAGGGTTGAAGGAAGCTCTGCAATAGTAGAAGATTCAGTCTTTGCTGCGTTGAACCTTTTCTAAGGTAAAGAAGGCAGCAGAACAGTCCCTGCCAAACAGGAATGACTGACAGAGGGTTTACACTGCTTACCTGTGACAATTTAATTTAATGTGACAGGTGGCTATTCAGGTCCTGCTGCTCTGAGTCCACGAGTGAAGTACTAGGCACGCGGGTAGTCCTCAAGTATGACCTTGGAGGAGGTGGGTTAGTTGTTAGGAAAACATAGTGAGGACCCTATGCAGAAAACCAGGGCGATCTCCCAAGGCGTAGTCGATAGAACTATCCGAGGTCCGAAAGCCAAAGATAAACAAGCCGGTACAAAAGTACAAAAACCAGAGGCGGAGCCGTAAGCCATGAGATAGCTGAGAGTCAAAACCAGAACGAGAACTAAAGTACCAAAACCAAAACCAGGAGACGTAGTCGGAGAACAAACCAGAGTCAGGAAGCCAAAAACCAAGTAGTAAGTAAGTAACGAGAGTTGGAGTAGCTCTAGCCAGGAAAAACCCTAATATTGAGCACAGGGGAGAGTGTGAAGCAGCATTAAATAGGTTGGGGTAATAGGGCTTATTGGGAACTGTGCTGGAATGTGAGGTGGAATGATGAGTCCATGGTGGGGGCATGGTGTATCATTAGTGTGTTTTTTTTACAGGTCTTTTACTGTACTTGCTGAAATGTAAGCTCCTAGGCTTGAATGATCAAAATAAGCCTGTCAAAATGCATGGCAATTAATGTCAATTGCCTCATTAAAACAAATCTATTATCTACATTTTAACCAGTAGTTTTAACCAAAACTAAATTCCAATCTTTCTTGGATTTTAGATTTTTGCTTTTGACTGAGCATCCTCACCAAAAAAGGCAAACTAGAATTAGGTTGCCACTATCCACTTTAGACATTTCCTCCTACACAAATGTGTTTTTAGAGAAACCTTTTAGTGCCATAAGAAAAAAAAATCCTGAAAAAAATAAATACAAAAATTTGATAGTTTAAAAAAAATTATTTAGCAACCTGAATACCATGAAAGTACAATCTTAATTAGGAAGAATAAAAGAGTACCATTGTATTCCCTCTGATCATATGATTTTAGAATAAATAAATCTCTGTAAGTTTAATCAAGTGAAGTTTAAGTGAATATTCAATCACAAAGACCAAGGAGCTGTCAAAACATTGTATTGTATATTCCATATTATATACAGTATAGGAAATGTAGCGGCAATGCTTGTTAATAAGACAGAATTAAGTGTTGCTGTGCTTTCCCAAATGAGGCCCCACCTCTCTCTTCATCTCTGTGGTGCACCCACAGAGAAACTATTCATGCAGGCTGATTTAAAGATGTTTTCTTTTGATAAGGGACAGCTCCCAAATGGGGATGCACTTATCTAAGCCTGGCTATCATGATCAAAGGTCATCCATTGGTGCCTATATGTCTAGGGAGTGCCAGATGGACATCTGGACTGCATTCCTAAGTGTCAGTAGAAAGTGACTCATATCTCACCTTGATCAACCAATCAGGGACTGGTAGGGCCGAGTAACCCACGTGGGTCTCTGATGCCCACGAAACTTTCAGCCAATGAATGAGCTGAAGTTCCTCCAGGTAAAAACAGGCAACACAGAGAAATTCAAAAGAGAATTCCAGGAGAATTCCAGGGGTGCGAGACAATTCCAGGCCAGGACAGCCCAGGAGCAGAAAGGCTCCCAAGGACAGGACATTCTCGCAGCGTGCTTCCTGACCATCCTGGTAACCAAAGGATCCACCCGAGGTTAGCATCAGCAGCAAGCCACGTGAACAGGTCGGAACTGTGGACAGCTGAATCACTATTCAGAACTAGCGCTTCATCAGGAACGAACCAGTCTTCTTTCTGACCTATGGGATCCACAGTCACTTTTCTCTTGAGCACAACTTTGCTAGTTAAAGCCAACACGAACTAGCTGGTCTTCAGAGAGCAGCGCCGCAGGAGTCTCCACCAAGCCGCAATAGCACAGCCTGGCACCGAGCCAGATAGCACGGATTGGACAGCAACAAGTCTGCAGCTGGTTCTTTGTGCCTGCAGGAGATCTGAATCCCCAGAGATTGGATGAGTATTCAACTTTACTGCATTACAGCTCGAGAATTCAATTGTTATCCCAACCAGTTGATATCAATTTAATTCCTAAGAGTTATGTACTTGTTTTGAGTATCTAATGTCGAAGTTATAACCAAGTTCATTTACAAAACGGTCTAAATGAATGATACACTGAACGTATGTCCTCTTGATATACATAACTCTTCGTGACTGATTGAATATATACCTTTTGTATTCTGATAACCCTCACGATAAGATCTGTTATGTTTACATGCATATTCTGTTTATTAATAAATGTATCCTCGTGTATTAGTACCTGTGTGTGTGCGTTGTTTGAATTATATTGTATGGTTGGATTCTAAGGCCATTAAAAGAATAATTTGGTGATTTACTGCTACAATTAATAATTGTCCAGTAAATGCCCAAACCCCTACAGAACCGGTGCCTCGTGAGAGCACACCACAGAAGTTATGAAACATAAATTGATTTGATTTTTTTAAACTTAATTTAATAAATCTGAATATTTTTATAGAGAGCTTGCTGTCCTATTTAGTTCAGTCCTATTAAATTCTGATTCCTGTACTGTGGTATCATGAAACTTAAAATGTTCTCCCTTTTTTAGAACAGAGAGATAGATTGCCATTGATGTCGTAAAAAGGGTAATTCAGTTCTACTGCTTTATTTATGATGAAGGTTTTGTTTTTGTGGATTGTTAAGGTGTTGCATTTCACCTACAGAGGGTAGATATGTGTTTCTGGGTCTATAGAACATAGTCAGATAGGCATTGACGTGTACAGATATGTTTTTAATGTTAATGTTATGTTCTAAAAATTGTGCAGGTATTTTATTGTTTAGTTTACAAATATTTATTTGTTCCCCTGTTGTCCTAAGTTTTAACTCTGATTTTATCACTCTTTCACTATTGGATTGCCAAAGAATATAAAGAACTCATGTGCCATAGTTTACATGCTAACCACTAGGCACGTTTTATTACTTGTGTGCCCTATCTTATAATAATATGTTACAGTAAAAGTCAGTAAAAAAAACTAAAAAGAAGCATTGTTATGCTATAAGTACATTTGTTCGGTACTTACAGTATAGCACAACTATAATGTAATGCTTCCACCATATGTATATTCAAATTTTGTCTCGTCTAACCACAAAAACATTTGATACATGTTTGCAGTATCACGTAGCTTCTTTGGAGTTGAAATGCTTTATTTCAATTCTATACACCTCCATCGTGGAGTGTGTAGCACATTGCTGATGCATGGAAATGTTCTCCCATATCTGCTGGTAAGTACTGTAACTATTTCAAAGTTCTTATTAGCCTCACTGTAGCATCCATAACCAGTTTCTCCCTTACCCAGCTGTTCAGTTTGGAAGGAAAGCCATATGTAGGCAGTATTAATAAATAATAAATAGGATCATTAATAACAAAATCTCTGTTGCTTCAAAAGTACAGCAAATCATAGCTTACTAATTATAATTTTGAAATATTTGTAGAAAGGGATCATAGAAAGAATTATGTAATTAAGAAATTAGTGCACTCAATAACAAGGGAGGTTAGATCAGTAAGGCTGATGGGAAATTTTTATAAAACAGTCCTATTTTCAGAGAGCAAGATCATCAATTACATCTTCATATGATAGTAGTGTACTCACTGCACGACTGATGCTCATGATGGCAAGGTCACTGATGCTCTTGTGCCATGGTTGACCTCAGGTATGTTTTAATAAACTTGAGCTCTGAAAAATTCCTCTACGCTCCTGTTGCTGTCACTGGAAGAGTTTACAATACCCACATTTAACCAAATACAGGAGAAACCAGAAGGAAACCAATGTGTTTTAATGTTGATTATGTGTAATCCCTGAACACTCTTTTGTACTGTACATTCACTTTCATGCTTCTGTTTGGTTGGGCAGTGCTGATTTTTAGCAAGGCAACCCACATGGCATGTGCACAATTGCGGGAAACGTGAATCTGAGTAAAACACATCAAGTAGTCTATGTGTCTGGCTTGGAAATGTGGATAGTCTATAATTCGCTAGTTACATGAATCTGGCAGACTCAAAACTAAATCAAATAAAAATGCATTATCACAGTGACTTTATTTGGCATACCTCTGTTTTGAGATAGCTTATCCTGATCTCCTTTTCTGCACTTCAGAAACATATGACATATGACTTATGTTTCAGAAACATATTACATGCTTGATTATGATTTGTAATTTTTTGACCAGGCTTCCATTAGGATAATCCACAGTTGCAAAAAAGAGAGTGATCTCAGGCTATAAACTAGGCTAAACAAGGATAGCAGATGTTCTGTCTGAATTACTTTTGCTTCAGGTGTTATTACCTTGAGG
Organism: Lepisosteus oculatus; assembly: GCF_040954835.1. Lineage (NCBI taxonomy): Eukaryota > Metazoa > Chordata > Actinopteri > Semionotiformes > Lepisosteidae > Lepisosteus > Lepisosteus oculatus. Next base: position 53,478,344 of record NC_090696.1, read on the forward strand.
TAGTGGTACCTGTCTACAAACACTACAGAATCTGGGCTTTTTAATGGCTTTTAACAGATCACTTACTTCCTTCTGCTTGGCCTTCTAACTCTTCTGTGCATTGATTTTTTCCTGTTAGTTTATACTAAAGGTAAATACAACCCCTTTTCAAATAAAATCAGTTCTCTTACTAGCGTAGACATTATTCACCCAGCAACTTACCATGCTCCTTAAACATATATTTTAACTTTATATTAATTATTTATATATTTATTTACCTAGAAATGTATTTTATATGCCTTTGACCATATTCTCTCTCATCACATGTTTATTTCTTATATCTTCTCAATGATCTTCATTCCTTGCTCCCTTCACAACTCAGCATTTGTGGGAAACAGACATTCTCCCACTCCTATAACCTCTATTTTACTGTCACTTACTGTTAGATTGTTAGGTTTTCTGTACCTTTTAAGTGATTCCTGAAAATGCTTGATTGAGGATTTCTGAAAACAGTTGAAATGATCTCTATTTTATTCTTATACAGTTACAGATGCAGCCACTCAAAATGCTCAAGGAGCTCCGTGTTCCATATTGTGACAATTGCACAGATCTGATGCAGGACCGTACTATTCTGTAAAAGTGCCAGGTGGTGCAATGAATCCTTACTTTACCATGTCACCTGTGTCTGTTGCATTCAGTAAATTTTAATTTAATAATAAAAATGAAACATGTATTAACTCATTAGTGCTTTTCTGTATACAATAGTACTAATAGATTTGTTTTTTTTATTACATACAGTACCTTATTAGGAATTCTTAGTAACCGCATATAAATAGTAATAAGAAAACATTTTATTTTACATTTTGAAAAGAAATTATAAAATAAGTACTTTTAATTATCTGCTGTTTATATATAAAATAGTATATGTGTTATGTATATTTATATTTTAATGTTTCTCAGCAGTGTAATGGAAAATGCAGCACTTTCTATTTAGCTCATCCAAGTAATACATTAGTGATTCAGTGATAAAATTCTTGCCTGCCACACAGAATAGTAAGAGTTCGATCCCAGTCAATGTGTAGGTTGCATGTATAAGAAATATAACACATGTTTTTTATTTGGAGATAACTAATATGATGTAGTACAGTATGCATGTAGATTACACTATACTAAGCTAAGCTTAGTGCTTGACACATTACAATTTTTAGTAACAGTACCACTTGCATTTGTATACTATACAACAAATGTTACTGCTACTCACTGTATAAATATGTGCTGGATGAAGCTTCGCTATACAAGAGTAGTACTAAAAGTCTTAAGAGTTTATATAGTTATTTATAGGTATATAGTTTATATACCAATAGCAAATAGGTAGATAGGGTTTGCAAAGACTCTTGTGCAAATCCAGCCCCAGTATCCACTTGCACAGATTGGAAAAGGACAATTACCTGTTTAAGAATCATATATAATGTGGTAGAGATTTTATGGTTTGTTATGAGTATACACTCATTGTAAGATAGATGTATATTGTGCAATAAAGTTTATTTTGTTTAGAAAATGTACCCTTACTAAGAGAGATTGCTATTCTGAACCTTTAATGTAACTTAGTGAAAATTCTATTGGTTTACAACAGCCTCTCCTGCTTAATGTGTGTATTTTAGAAAAGGAGATAGGCTCCCATTTATTTTGTGGCATCCAGATTTCCAGAGAGAAATATTTAATCATAGTCCGTACTTGTCCATTCTGACAGAGTGTATAGTGCTGGGGAGAGTGGAAGGTGAAAATAATAGAAAAAACATCCAAAACCATAAAATCATTATAAATAAGTAATAAGTAACAATCCACTTTTCCCAATATCTCTAAAAGACATATATGGAGTCTTAATTGATATGTTCATTTTTTCATGTCATAAATCTCTGAAACAGCAACAATCCAGTTTTCTTTGGTTTTAAGATTACTTTGTGACCATTTATGTGTTATACTGTAGCTTTATTGCTTGCCGCCAAAAATACTTTAAGGAAGTAACTATCCTTCAATCACATTAGGCAGATACCCAGGTACAGAAATGAACAAGATTTTGGAATTTCTAAACATCTTGAATCTTCCTTGAATCAGAGACCACACTTCCTCCCAATGAGATTGAATTCTTAACACTGCCAATATACTGTATATGGGAATGCTCTGCATCTCTGTTAACATACTGTCCCCAACATGGTTGTGGCAAACCAAGCCGAGAAGATTTTATTTTTGGGGTTATGAAGAATCAAATTAAGTTCTTCCAGCAAAACTTTTTGAATGTGTGGAAGTACTGTACATTGTGTTTTACACATATTCCCCCATTCCTTGCTAGTACTGGCAAAGTTTAGTTCTTCTTCCCATTTTTTTCCTAATATAATCTGTTGTTTCTTTTTTATAACTCATTATACCCTGATGTGGTACCGATGCTGTTTTACTAGTGCTGCTCTTGTAAGCCTGGATAATAATCTGTATGACTTGAATTAGTTGAACATTTGAATCATGTTCCTTAAATATCTTTCAAAAAGTACTGATGCATCTCTAGGCATTAGAAAAAGTCTTGGTTTGCCAAACCATACGGGTCTGAAAACTTTATTATTAACAGTTTTCTCTTTTCTATTATAGTACAGAAATAGGTAATTCCTCTGTGAGCCCACTGTTTAAATGTTTGATCAACTATACCTGGTACAAATGCTGGATCACATGCAAACTATCTCAATACCCTGATCTCTTTTTCTAACTTTATTTTTTTAACAACTTTAAAGCAAATTTTAAATCTTTAAACCAATTTTTTAATGTGATAAGAGAATCCAGTTGATCATGTTGAAACCTGGAGTACCCACAAATAATAACTTGGAGTATTTTTTTATCTAGTCGCTATGTCTTTCCACTTGGCTTTCATTTTATCATCACACCAACAGACCAGAAGCATGAGTTGTGCAGTATAATAATAGTTTTTGGAAATGAGGGGGCATCCCCCTCTTATCTTTATTTATCAGTAATGTTGCATATCTTATTCTTGGTTTCTCCCCCATTCCAAATGAAACAAGAAATTTGCTTATCCCTTTCAATAAATTGTTTTAGGGAATCTCACAGGTAAGAGTGAAATAAGTATAATTGTGTTGCAATGTTCATTTTTATGGTTTCTGTTCTTGAATGAAAGTCTAGAAAGTTTAAAGATCAGTATCTCAAATCAACTTTGATTTTAATTTCTTTCACATTATTTTGTTTTTTTTTTTGTTATCCATGCACTTAGACACTTTATTGTTATTAAGTTCCAGTTAAAATTACACCTTTGCTTATATTCTGTTGCTGGGGTGTTACTGTAACACAGAATCTGTGTTTTTTGTACATTGAGTTTGTATCCTGAGTACCGGCAATAACTTTTAAGAAGATTAAATAAATTGGGAAGGGATTTAAATATACAGTTCTAAAACACATAACTGACTCTTCTCTGAATCCAAACCTCTCTGATACCTGAAAAAAGTATTCCCAATTCACACAGTCAAAAGAGTTTTCTGCATCTAAACTCACTAGAATTGTTCTGATCTGTTCTTTTTTAATATAGCATGTGAAGTGTTAGTCTAATATTATCCTGGGTTTGTTGTCCACTGATAAATCCAGTGTGATGTGTATCTATTAATTCTAACATGAAAGTCTCCAGTCTTTTAAATATAATTCATGTTTAAAATTGAAAATGGGCAGAACGAAATTCATAACTCTCTATCTTTGTTCTCTTTGGGAATAACTCTAATCATTGATTCTCTACATGAGGGTGGAGCAATCCCCCTTTTAAGGGTCCCATTAAAAGAAGGCAGGAGAAGTGGGAAGATTTATTTTCTACATGTCTTGTACCACTCTGATGGAAGCCTATCACTACCTGGTGATTTATTATTTTTGATATTAAATAGTGCCATGCCTAAGTCATCTTGTTTAATTTCTTTTGTCAAGAGGGCATTTTGTTCTGTTCCAATTGACGGTAGATCCAGTGAGTCTAAAAAAGTTTTAATTATCTTATTACTGTAACGCTCTCGCCTGGTGGTGAGTAGGAAGCGCCCCTAGGCGCTCATACTACCGCTGGGCATGCTGGGAGTTGTAGCCGGGGAGAGTCTGAGGGTCAGCACTATGACCAACGGCTGACCCTACCTGTGTAAATAATTTCATAGTAGTTCTAGTGTCCTGTGTAGTCTTATAAGTGTATAGCGTGTTAAGTAATTACCACCCTAAAGATTGGTACGTGTTCCGTCAGTCTCCTCATGTGCGTGTATATCCTGTGTTTGGTTTTGTGGTTGTTAAAAAATAAAGCTATTGCTTGGTTTGTTAATCGCGTCTCCACTGGTCCTTTGTTCTGAGAAGAACCTGTAAACGCTATATTTACTTTCCTGTGCTGGTTGGGTATAAAAAAATTATAATAGGATTCAAATGCCTTCTAAATATTTTCTAGATTATTTGATGTATTTTATCTTATAGAATGTATTTGAGACTCACTTTTTATGCAGTGTTCTTGCCAACATTTTTGTAGCCTTTGGGCCAGCCTCATTGTACAGTATGTTATTTCTATAAATTTGGACAACTTATCAAGTTCTTCATCATATACATAACTCATCTATCCTAGTGTTTTAATCTGTTTGAAGACTATTGGATCATTATTCTTCTTATGTTTATGACATTTTAGTTTTCCCTTTAAACTTCTTATTTTATACTCCCTCACCTTATTCTGAGCAGTGGTGATAGATATTATTTTCCCTCTAAGAGAATGGCAATGTTCACCTCTTCATTATTCTCTAATTATTAATTAATTTCTTTTTTTGCTCAATAATCAATTTATTATTGAGTATACCTGTATTCAGTTTCTGCTATTTAAGTTCAAAATAAGATATGGAACTGAGTGATCTGACACATCAGTATTTCCTATGGTACATTCCTTATGTCTATCACTACTAAACATAACAAGTTACTATGCTGGAGTGTGGGATAGGGTAGTACGTGTAGCCCCTCTCTGAAGGATGAAAGTCCCACCAGACATCTATTATTCCTAAATCCTGAAATGTTTTCATCACCACTCCCATGTATGAATCATCGCCACAAATAAAATTTTCATGAACTTTTAGAAGCCAGAAGTTTAGTGTTTTGGTGAGGTCTCTAATGCTAAGGTCACTAAATTATGCTCCAATCTCCCCTGAACTAATATACATCGACCATTTTTAACCTTAATTTCTTTTAAGTATTCAAGTTTAGAGAGCTACTGTAGGTTTAAATACAACTCATTTATGACAAATTCGAAATTACCTATGAAATGTATTTCTGTATCCATATCTTTTCAGCTTCTCGTGTTCAACATGCAAATGGTGCATTTCTTGTTAAAATATAATGTGTACTTTTTCCTATTTCATTTTGGCTAATACCTTACTTCTCTTAACTGGGTTATTTAGCACATTAACATTTAATGTCACTACTTTACAATTTCCATACATAACTGACAAATAAAAGTCGGTTAACAGATTTATATGTTCAGCTTGATTCTGGCAACAATTTCAAAATAAATTACTTCCATTGATGGGGTCAAATGCTGACCTGCTTGCTTACCATAATAGTTTCAGAAATGGAGGGGAAAGTCCTGCATCCTGTTTGGGGTCCCTTGCTAACACGAGCAGGTGGAATCATATTACACTTCTTATCTATTATATTTCCAAAATATGACTGATATGCAAAAAAAAGGGATGCGTTTATTTTCCTTTATGTTATTTGTTGATCATTTAACTTAAATATTGATCTTAAATAATTTGTTGGTTATTAACGTTAAGTCCTATACCATCAACAAAAGAAAGGGTCATTCATTTTGTTCTGTTGTTGTTGAAATTCTCTGAGCTATGCCCGCACCCATTCATTTTTATCCCTTCTGACCACCTGTTAGTGCGGGGCTTGAGTGAGTTTCTCTTCCCAGGAGGAGACATTCAACCCTTGAACTATTAACACATTGTAACCTCTTTTCTTCAGGTGCTCTGCTGTCTCGTTGGCATTATTATAAATCAGTGTTCCCGTCTCCCAGTGGATTCGCATCTTGGCCATGTTGGATGTCTGAAAGTGGATTTTATTACCGGACATTTAGATTTTTAATGTCCTTATACTCTTCGAGGTTCGTGATCACCTCTGGTAGTCATGTGCAAAAGAAACTACCTTTATTTGTAGGTAATTTCTTTAGCTAATGCTGTCTTCAGGATAAGTTCTTTCAAGCTGTATTGTTGATTTGTATTGTTGAATCTTGGTATTGTATTGCCCTGAGGTTTTCGGACAAAGGACCTGTGTGCTCTTTGAATTTGTAGAGATCCCTCTTCAAAAAGTTTTCTATGAAAGTGTACATCAAGGTCAAATCAAATCAAATCAAAGTTTATTTATCAAATGCACAACAATACGGCATGCAACAGTAGTTGCTGGCAATGAAATGTATTTTTCTGCGAGCTCACAAAAATTACAAGAATCACAAAAATCTCAAAAATTCACAAAAACACAAAAATCACAAAATTGAGGTTACATTTTTGAAATTGAATAAAACTCAATGTGAGTAGAGCTGTAATGTGTCCATGGTGTATGCAATATATACATGTAGTGCAGTTATGCCGAATATAGTGAGAATTGTGTGTCCATGTAGCCATTACAGGTGATTTGCTAAGGAGCTGCAGGTTGGCTATTTAGCAGTCTTATTGCCTGGAGGTAAAAGCTGTTCCGTAGTCTGTTGGACTTGGACCGAATGCTTTGGTACCACTTACTGGACGGCAGGAGGGAAAACAGTTTGTGACTGGGATGACTGGGGTCCTTGAGAATGGACCTGGCCTTCTTCAGACATCTAGCTGAGTAGATCTCCTGGATGCTTGGTAGCTCACAGCTGGTGATAAGCTGCGCTGACTTCACCACCCTCTGCAATACTTTGCGATCCCGTGCGGAGCAGCTCCCATACCAGGCAGTGATGCAACCAGTCAGGATGCTCTCAATAGTACACCTGTAGAAGTTGGCCTGGATATGTGATGGCATGCCGAACCTCTTTAGCCTGCGGAGAAAGAACAGGCGCTGCCGTGCTGTCTTGACCACGGTGTTGGTATGGTGGATCCAGGTTAAATCCTCTGAGATGTTAACTCCCAGGAACTTAAAGCTGCTGACCCTCTCCACTGCAGTCCCATTGATGTGAATAGGTGTGTGGTCTCCACCCTGATGTTTCCTATAGTCCACAATCTTCTCCTTAGTCTTACTGATGTTCAGAGAGAAGTTGTTCTCCTGGCACCATACTGCCAGGGTTTCAACCTCCTCCCTGTATGCAGACTCATCACCATCTGTGATCAGGCCAATGACCATCGTATCGTCCGCAAACTTGATGATGGAGTTTGAGTTATGCCTGGTGACACAGTCATGGGTGAATAAGGAGTAGAGGACAGGACTAAGCACGCAGCCTTGGGGGGCTCTAGTGTTTAGAGTGAAGAAAGATGTGAAGACGGGGGTTTGAATTTAATCCTTTCTGTAGGGGGTTTAGACTTCTAAGTCACAAGCTGGGGTTTATGGCAGGAAAGGGGGTTAACTGATAAGGATTGCAGATGCAAGCTAGGAACCCCCCTGGGTGTAATGTTAAACTGACCATTTGCCCAGAACATCGTAAACTGGCCAAATACCATGAACCCCCCTCTTTACCATCATACCGAGTGACGTCAGAAACGGAGAAGAAAACACTATATAACCCAAAAGTTTGTAACAGTACGTGGAACAATACTTCGGTTTTGTTGTTTCTTGCGGGAAACAAGACTTCGGCTTTATTGTTCCTTGCATGCAATAAACTCATCTGTTTTACTTCATCTCGGGATCAAGAACCTTATTTCTTCTGTTACAACAAGAGTCAGGGTAGAGGATACTGTATGTTGGTCCCCACCTTCACCACCTACAGACGTTCCGTCAAGCGGTCCAGGATCCAATTACAGAGGGAGGTGTTCAGTCCCAGGTCCTGGAGCTTGATGACTAACTTTGAGGGCACTATGGTATTAAATGCTGAGCTGTAATCAACAAAAAGCATTCTCACACATGTTCCTTTCATATCCAGGTGTGAGAGGGCAGTATAGAGGGCAGTGGCAATAGCATCTTCTGTTGACCTGTTCTGGCGGTATGCAAATTGCAGTGGGTCTAGGGTGTCAGGCAGTGAGGAGGTGATGTATGCTTTGACCAGCCGCTCGAAGCACTTCATGATAACTGATGTGAGTGTAACAGGGCGGTAGTCATTTAGGCAGCTGACTTTGGGTTTTTAAGGAACAGGGACAATGGTGGTTTTCTTAAAGCAGGAAGGAACTATAGACTGAGCTAGGGAGAGATTGAATATGTCCGAGAAGACATCTGCTAGCTGGTCTGCACATGCCTTCAGAACGCGGCCAGGGATGGCATCAGGGCCAGTAGCCTTGCGTGGATTGGTCTTTTTAAAAACTTTACACACATCCGTTCTGGATATGATCAGTGGGTTTCCGTCTTGGATTTCTGGAATCTTCCTGACTGGATCTTCTTTGCTGACCTCAAACCGAGCATAGAATAAATTTAGCTCATCAGGAAGAGAGGCAGGCTGTTGTGCGATAGAGCTGGGTTGCGTTTTGTAGTCTTTAATGGTGCGTATACCACTCCACATGGTCCGTGTGTTGCAGCCGTAATAATATGACTCTTGTTTTACTCTGTAGTTGTATATAGCTCTTTTGATGGCTTTCCTGAGGTTGTATCTGGATTTTTTGTATTTACCCATATCGCCAGAATTGAAAGCAGCTGTCCCAGCTTTCAGTTTGGCACATATCTCATCATTTATCCATGGTTTCTGATTTGGATATGTGTGAACAGTAATCCTGGGAACCACATCTTCAATACATTTACTGATGTAGCCAGTAACATAGTCCATATACAGACTGATATTATTTTCGGCAGCTTCGCGGAAGATCTGCCAGTCAGTGGTAGCAAAACAGTGATTTAGTATAAAATCTGATTCATCCGACCAATGTTGAATGGTTTTTAACGCTGGCCTCTCCTGTTTAAGCTTCTGCTTGTAAATGGGAAGTAGCAGAACGGAGGCATGATCAGATTTGCCAAAAGGAGGTTGGGGGAGGGCTTTGTAACCATCCCGGAAGGGAGTGTAAACATTGTCCAATATGTTTGTTCCGCACGTCGGGCAGTCGATGTGTTGATGTAGATTAGGCATTATTTTTTTCAAGTTCGCACCGTTGAAATCAACCGCTATGATGAATGGCCCCTCAGGATGTGTATTCTCGTGTCTGTTAAGGTGAGAGTGTAGTTCATCTAGTGCCTTTGTGTAATTTGCCTGTGGCGGAATATACACCACTGTGAGAACTATCGATGTGGGCCACATTTTATTGTCAAATGTTCAAGATGTGAAGAGCAAGATGTTGAAATAATCTCCACGTCTGTACACCAGGAATCGTTTACCATAAAGAATACCCCGCCACCTTTGCTCTTACCCGAATCCGTTGTTCTGTTCTGACGGTGAATAGAAAATCCTCCCGTGAGAATAGCAGAGTCCAGAACAGATGGGTCAAGCCAGGTTTCAGTGAACACCAGCAGGTTGCAGTTCTTGATGTCCCATTGGAAAGCAAGCCTTGCTCTCAGTTCATCCAGTTTATTGTCCAGTGACTGAACATTAGCAAGAAGTATACTCGGGAGCGGGGCACGAATGCTGCGCTGCCTCAATTTTACCAGAACGCCTGCCCGTTTACCCCTCTTCCTACGACGCCGTCTTCTTCCAAGTACAGGTACAGGTGAGACACCACAGTTCATATAGTCGGCAGTAATTATTGGTGTAGATTTAACTGTGCCAATATTCGATATTATGTTCATAAGTGTTTGTCGGTCATAACTAATCACCGAGCAAGCAGTATGTGCAGTTAGCAGTACGAAAAACAACAAAAAATAAAGAAATAGACAAGGACGAATGGGAGCTCGCAGGATGTTGGCACCATCTTACATAGGTAGGTAGGTCCCCTACCAGTCCTACCAATTCCATAGATGCAAATGTTATTTAATCAAGATCTCATATCTAGGTTGGTTAATTTGGTCTGCATTGTTTTCTGTTGCCTCAGTGCATGGAGCAGGGTGTCACTCAGGTCAGCATTTGCTGTTTAGAGCTTCTGAATAAGTTTCTGTCTGTTATCTTGCTACCTAGGTTTCATATATCAATAATAATGTTATGCAGCTGGGTAATTTAGTATTTTAGATTGTTCAGCTCTGCTTTAGAATTAATCTTTAAACACCTTTAGTTCCTTCTTCACCTCCATCTTTAGATCATTTATTTCTTTCAAGATAGTGTAAATTGTCCATAAAGTTTTCCCTCGCATTTTCAGTGTCACCATGTTCTCTTTCTGGGCAGCAGTGTTCAATGTTCTCACTTCAGGTAATTTTTGTGCTTTCTGTTGTAGCGACGAGGCTTATTAATAAGGCAGAATTAAGTGTTTCTGAGCTTTCCCAAATTAGGCCTCATCTCTCTGTTCATCTCTGTGGTGCAGCCACAGAGAAACTATTCATGCAGGCTGATTTAAGGTTTCCTAGGACAGCTCCCAAAGGGGGATGCACTTAGCTAACCCTGGCTATCATGATCAATGGTCATTCATTGGTGCCTATCTGTCTAGGGAGTGCCAGTTGGACATCTGGACTGCATTCCTAAGTGTCAGGAGTAAGTGACTCATATATCACCTTGATTAACCAATCAGGGACTGGTAGGGCCGAGTAACCCACGTGGGACTCTGATGCCCATGGAACTTTCAGCCAATCAACGAGCTGAAGTTCCTCCAGGTAAAAACAGGCAACACAGAGATTCAGTGAGATTCAGTAAGATTCAGTAAGATTCAGTGGAGAATTCTGTGGACTGTTCTAAAGGGAATTCAAAGGAGAATCCCAAGGGCAGGACATTCTCGCAGCGCGCCTCCTGACTATTCTGAGACTCAGCCCGGACAACCACGGAACGGCCAGTGTGTCCGAGTGCCAGAACTTTCCTTTGTTCTAAGAGTCTAGAGCGGAGGTTGCCAGAGAGTAACCAGAGGATCCACCCGAGGTTAGCACCAGCAGCAGGCCTCGTAAACAGGTCGGAACTGTGGACAGCTGAATCACTATTCAGAACTAGCTCTTCATCAGAAACGAACTGGTCCTCTTCCTGACTTGCTGGGATCCACAGTCATCTTTTCTCCTGTGCGCAAACTGTGCTAGTTAAAGCCAACACTAACTAGCCGGTCAGTGAGCATCTGCAGCGCACCGTCGCAAGCCGCAGAGCACAGCCTGGCACCGAGCCAGAGAGCACGGATTGGACAGCAACAAGCCTGCAACTGTTTCTTTGTGCCCGCAGGAGATCTGAATCCCCAGAAATTGGATGAGTATTCAACTTCAATGCATTACAGCTCGAGAATTCAATTGTTATCCAAACCAGTTGATATCAATTTAATTCCTAAGAGTTATGTACTTGTTTTGAGTATCTAATGTAGAAGTTATAACCAAGTTCATTTACGAAATGGTCTTAATGAATGATATACTGAACGTATGTCCTCTTGATATGTGTAACACTTTGTAACTGATTGAATATATACCTTTTGTATTCTGATAACCCTCTCGATAAGATCTGTTTATATGCATATTCTATGTATTAATAAATGTATCCTCGTGTATAAGTACCTGTGTGTGTGCGTTGTTTGAGTTATGTCGCATGGTTGGATTCTAAAGCCATCAAAAGAATCAACTTTGTGATTTACTGCTACAATTAATAATTGTCTCAGTAAATGCCCAAACCCTACAGAACTGGTGCCTTCAGAGAGCCACTACATTTACATTTTGGGTATGGCAACGTTACATATTTGGCGTCCCTGAACGGCTATGAATGATTACACTGTTGTGGTAGACCTTTCTCAGACTTTGCCCCAGTCATATTTGGATTGTAAAATTAGTTAAGTTTAAAAAATATATTGAATTTCTTGGGGTTTTACTCTCAGTAACCTGGAGCTAAGAAGTTGCCATCTCTATCACTGCATCATCTGAAGTCCTGTACATATTATAAATATGTTTAAGTTTGAACCTCAGCAAGTCTCAGAGTCTTTTTGTAATTGATGCTAGTATATCTTTAGAAGTCTTTGGGTTTATAAGTCTATTGGTCTTTTTGATGACCTTTGGAGAATCTCACTTGATTCTCTGACTGTAGTATTGTTCAAGTTGAACCTGTTGTTTCCTGTACTTCAGTGCTTTGTTGTGAATCTGCATGTTGTGATGTGTTGTTTGGGATGATATATTGTCGATATATTTTAAGCACTGCACCATCTTTTGTTTGAGATGTAAGATCGTTGCTATATTTGTTCCTTAACTGTTCCTTCTAGATTCCATGCTTATGTTGAGTTTTCCTTTACTCTGAACTCTTCTCCTACTTCCAGTTCCAGAAGAATCCTTGTTCCTCTGTCATAGTACATTTTTTGTTTCCTTTTCAGATGCTGTCTCTTCTTCCTTCCTGGACTTCAGTAGATCTTTTCTTTCTTTGACAGGTTAGATCGTATTATTTGTGTTCCCATGCCTAACTGTGCTGTGGAAGCTCTTTTTTCGAGTGGTGTACTATGATATACTAGAAGACTCTTGTAGAAATCATCTACAATTTCTTTGGATTTCATCATTAATCCTTTAATTATCTGTATCGACTTCTCTACAAGTCCGTTACATTGAGGACCAGCATAATACTCTCGCACCAATAGCGCGAGAAAGAGAGAGAGAAACACCCAGGGGTGCAGAAGCAGGATCCTCAAGAGATCAACAAAGACAAAAGAAAAAAATATGTGTACTGTATAAGATACTGTCCATGGGAATCCAAGCTTTTTTATCTCTACTAAGTAGTCTTTAATGTTTCTTCATTACACAGTGAAGTCAAAATTCCGGGATGTGCCTATGTACGCTGGGCAAACGTTCCGAGGTAAAATTCTTCCAGCACGGGGGTACCTTTAAAGCGGAGACGACGGCACCGAACATTTTTGGTGCGCCCTCTCTTTAAAGCCCTGTCCAAATATGAAGACAGTACGTAGTTATAATTCAAAATGAATTAAAAACTACACATCCCAGTTACCATGGTGGTGCTTGTGATCATTGCGTTTAACCAATGAAATAGGGCGAAAAATCAGTCACATGACGTTGAGGCTGAGTTTTCGAAAGCTTAACCTATCAGCAAGACAGCAAAGACATTTTTCCAAGAAAGTTTAGCCTTTGTCACTAATGAAACCACTAAATAAAGACATAAATACAGAAATGGACAATTAATTGACTTTTATATTTCTAAAAATCACAACATGTTCAAATCCAAGTCATTTTTAATAACAATGCGTAAACTGGGTAAACTATCACAAAGCTTTAGAGAACTTAGCATTTTTATTATCAACAAATTGTAAATATGACATTTACATTGGCGTTATTAATTTTTCACTTGAGTATATGGGGGATTGTGAGAGCAGACCCCCCCTCTTAGACTGCGCAAACGATTGTTTACATTTTTATTAAGAAATGGAGGCTGTACACGTTACAATATAAACATTTACTGTCAAACTTTAAATCAACAGTTGATTTAAAGACAATCTGTCAAAGTGCAATGAAATGCAATTTAAACTGTATTACAGCAGCACAATGTGCTTTTTCATTGTATGTCTTTCTGGTCGGGGTGCGGGAGAGCTCGCTGGCAGGTGGTGAGGGAAAGAAATAAAATAAAGGCAGCTTTTAACTCTGCAAGTCACACACCAATACTCCATTTCTCCCTAAACATTTTTAGCATCAAAGTCTTTCATGTGTTTTTCATCACTCTCTGCGGGAGTGCTGGCTGTGACGAATTAAACTGGTTTCACAGGTATTTTCAAGTGGTCAAGTCTTCAGCGGGAGGGGGGAACAAGCTGCCCAGCCGTGTGGAATCCTACAGAACCCTAAACAGACAATACACACTAGCCAAATATTTGACCACTATATCCAGACACAGTTGTATGAGCTCCACCAGTAAAACTCAAAGTATTATGCTGGTCCACACTATTTGCAACCGTCATTTTAAATGAAAATACTTTATTTTTTCATCAACAAAAAGTAACACACCACAGCATTTCGTTGATCTAACTAACAAAGATGAGACATTAGCTAGCCAATATAATAAAGGAATAACATTTTTATTTCTTTAGCAAATTTATTTTAACATTTCCATCGAATGTACAAGCACTGAAAAACTGTTCAATCCCTAGTTCGTCAGGCACTTTCTTTTACTATAACAGATAGTAAAACTCCCATGCTTTTAACAGAGCGTTTCATAATTTCTAACAACGAAAATTATTTAAACTGCAACACTTTTATCATTCAACGAGAGCTCAAAATATCACAAGGTTCCTCAAGAGATCAACAAAGACAACAGAAAAAGATATGTGTATAAGATACTGTCCATGGGAGTCCAAGCTTTTTTATCTATGCTAAGTAGTCTTTAATATTTCTTCATTACACAGTGAAGTCAAAATTTTGGGATGTGCTTATGTACAGATGCAGCCATTCAAAACAAGCGGGCGATACCACATTATTTTGTGGTGCGCTTTACGCAGTCTACTGCGAGGTACCGTAAATTCTCGTATAATACCGCAAGTAAAATAATAGTATCCGGAATTTCCGCAAGGTGGAGCTAATAAAGCTTAACCTCTCATGTTTGAGCTGTCGCCACCAAAGTCTTTAACGAAGATATTACTAATAGTATTAATAATGAATGACCTTCGACAAGCTGTAAACTCAAAGTATTGCCCTGGTCCACATTCTTTTTTTCATTGACCGTCTTTGTAAAAGTAACACCACAGCATTTCGCAATCACGCATTTGTTTCCAATCATGCAAAGTACAGTAATTTTTGAGAATCTCAGATTCACCATGCCTTTCACATGCTCATAAAAGAGATTGATTTAGGAACATAAACATATTACTGTATGCAAACTGTACTGTATACAGTATGTAAATGTTAATTTAATTTCTTAACTCTGCCTGTTTAAGTATTGAATATTTATATGGAATTTTACCACTGAAGGGAAATCTTAGTACCTGAGAATAAAAAGAATAGGAGCATACTATGACGCGTGTGAAGGCCATAAACGATATTAATTTTGGAACTTAAACATACAGTATATGGCTGGTCTCGGTACTTTAAAGAAAACATACACACCAGTATTCCATTTCTCCCTAAACATTTTAAGCATCGAAGTCTTTAACGTGATACCGGAGTCAACAAGCATACTTTTAGAATTTGATTAAAAGGGAATATAATATGGAAATGTGTATCTAAAGAAATTAATAATGCTATAATTATATTCTTGTACCGCAACACAAGAATATACACGCTGTACATTGTCTGTTGATAATGTTTCTGTGTTGCTTTTTCAGCACTCTGCTTGTGACCTTGCTGGTGGTGCTGTGGGTTAGGTTCCTGACTCCCATGTCACATGGTCTGTGATTGAATCCTGCTGGAGCCATGACTTTTTAACAAACATTTCTTTGAAACAATGAAACGTTTCCTTTGGTCAGAGATTAAATAAAACCTCACTCGCATCAAACAAATTTATATTTCTAAATATCACAACATGATCAAATTTAAGTCATTTTAATAACAATGACCAGTCACCTATGCGTTACAATATAAACAGTTATATTGATTTAAATCGCGTTTCATATGTGTTTTTTGATTCACAATCAGACAAATGCAACATAAATGGATATCTTTGTCTTCTCAGTATCTTAATAAACTTTCAACATAGCTTTCTCCCCGTTTAGATTTATTTTTCTTGGGATTTTGGGATCAAACATGGAAAGATTAGATTGTAATCGTTTTTATTTTTTAAATACATTTTAGAAAAGTGTAATTTGTACTAAAAAGCTGTACACCACCTGCTATAAAGATACATATTGTTATACTTTCAGGTTCGGATAGGACAGACACAAGAACTCAGATTTGCGGAGTTAAAGCAAGTTAAAGCCTTGATTTTATATTTCACCTTTAAAAGTGGCATCTCAAAACAAAGTAAATACCCAACACTGATTTTACCCATCTTTCATGCTAATAAAGCACCTTGAATTGAATTGAGAGAGAGAGAGAGAGAGAGAGAGAGAGAGGGGGGGGGGGAGGGCGAGTGAGAGAGCACAGCCAGGACAGACAGGCATCACGTATCTAAGGAAATGGCAGTATAACCGTGTTCATGCACGAACAGTGGCATGTTACATTATTAATTTGGGTGTCTCCTCTTGCCAGAAAGCTCTAAATTGCATTTTGAGTGCGGTTTTTGACTTTTTTTAAATTGCAACCCATAAATAAAGCTGATACTGTTTAGACTACTAATTATTTTAAACTGTATTACAGCAGAATAATGCACAATGCAATGCAAATTGCAAAAATGCACTTGGAATCTGTCCAAGCCCTACTTTGCCAGGCATTTTCTTTTACTGTAATGAACATGAAAACTCCCTTGCTTTTAACAGAGTGTTTCATAATTTTTAACTATGAAAATTATTTAAACTGCGACACTTATCATTCAATCAGAGCTCGAAATATCACAAGGATCCTCAAGAGCACAGCAAAGACTGTATTAAAAGTATACTAGTGACAAACTAGTATACTTTAGATCTTTTTTCTGAACGGGGGACAATCTGATCATGTTTCTCTATAACAATAATAAAAAACATTATTTTACATATCACCTTTATGTGATATCACCTTAAGGACAGCACATACAAGGGTTAATTGCACAATGGACCGCCAACGAAATTTAAAATAGTCTTCTTTAGGTGTGAGGGCAGGAGTGGATCGCAGAAGGTATAATCAGCAAATTAGGAAAACAAAGAACAGGACAGGTGAGACGTGAATCCAGAGAGCGAGTGATCAGAAAAAGGAACAGCTGTTATGCCCAGGTTTTATGCTCTCTCTATGCTCTCTCTCTCTAATCTAAGTGGTGAGAAAGCTGTGCTCAATGATAATTAAGGGATTTAAAAGTAAAAGGAGATGCTTCATATTGCTTGACTAATTTTAAAAACTAAGTTAGAAATGCAGACGCTCTCTCTTAATATCTAATATCTTTTAGATTTTTATATAGAAAAAGAGTCTTTACAATATGCGTTACAATATAAACATTTACTGTCAACAACTGATTTAAAGACGATCTGTCAAAGTGCAATGAAACCTATTACTCGATTCTTATGGACTCCCAGTCCCGCCAGGAATTAAAAAATAACATGGAATCACATATCTAAAAAAATAACAGTATACACTAACTATGTTCATGCACAAACAATAGCATGTTACATTATTAATTTGGGGGTCTCCTCTTGCCAGAAAGCACTAAATTGCATTTTGCCTCAACACTCCATACTCAACAACAATAATTCACAAACAGCCAGAACATGTAACTCTAGAAAGTTACTAAACTAGAAAGTACTGTACTAACTTGGTTTTGGAGGGGGGAGGTGTCTTTTGTTGGAAATCTCACCCCCTTCTACTTTGAAAATACCTGTGAAACCGGTTTAATTCGTCACAGCCAGCACTCCTGCTGTTATGCTCTTCGTTAATGTCTAAGCCAGAACACATCATTATATCTCATTTTGTATTTCTTTAAAAAAAACGTTTGCCCAGCCTAACAGTATTGTTGTTATTGTTTTTATCCTGTAAAGAGCTTTGAGGAGCCAGCTTTAAAGGCGCCATATACAATAAAGTTCATTATTATTACTTTTGTTAATTTGCTGGACAGAGAGGTGAACATTATTATGCAGAAGACAAAGATAGCGATTTATGTTGCATTGTGCATTGTGCTGCTGTAATACAGACCATCTGACATGGGAGTCAGGATCCTAACCCACAGAACCACCAGCAAGGTCACATGCAGAGTACTGAAAAAGCAACACAGAAACGTTATCAACAGACAATGTACAGCGTGTACTATTCTTGTGTTGCGGTACATGAATATAATTATATAATTATTAATTTCTTTAGATACGCAATTCCATATTATATTCCCTTTTAATCAAATTCTAAAAGTATGCTTGTTGACTCCGGTATCACGTTAGTTAAAGACTTCGATGCTTAAAATGTTTAGGGACAAATTAAATACTGGTGTGTATTTTTTCTTTAAATTACTGAGACCAGCCATATACTGTATGTTTATGTTCCAAAATTAATATTGTTTATTGCCTTCACACACGTAACAGTATGCTCCTATTCTTTTTATGCTCAGCTACTTAGATTTCCCTTCAGTAGTAAAATTCCATATAAATATTCAATACTTAAACGGGCACAGTTAAGACATTAAATATACATATATATATATACTGTATACAGTACAGTTTGCATACAGTAATATGTTTATGTTCTTAAATCAATCTCTTTTATGAGCATGTGAAAGGCATGGTGAATCTGAGATTCTCAAAAATTACTGTACTTTGCATGATTGGAAACAAATGCGTGATTGCGAAATGCTGTGGTGTTACTTTTACAAAGACGGTCAATGAAAAAAAGAATGTGGACCAGGGCAATACTTTGAGTTTACAGCTTGTCGTAGGTCATTCATTATTAATACTATTAGTAATATCTTCGTAAAAGACTTTGATGGCGACAGCTCAGAAATGAGAGGTTAAGCTTTATTAGCTCCACCTTGTGGAAATTCTGGAACAGGGTTCATCTTGTTTTAGCTGCTTAAATTGCTCGATTCAGGTCTCAGATCTAAACATACTGTATTCTTAGTTTTCCATTCCTCCTTTCCACAATAATTAGATTAGCTTACTCATTAAGTTGGTTCCACCACTCTTTTGATTACATTCATGTTTTCCATTCCAGTCCAGTTCTTCCTTCAGTTTGTCCTTGTAGAAATGGACAAATTGGGGACAGCTACAGTTTCTCCATTTTCACCATTGTTTTCTTCTCTTTTTCTTTTCCGGTTTACACAATATCTCAATCTGTGTTTATTTCAAATGCTCCTCTTCTGATGCTATGTCTTGTTCAGGTTCTCCTATATTTTACACACAGCTGCAACAAACCACCAGAATTATGTTTGTTAAACATTTAGTCGAACAGCCAAGAATCAGCTCTTTCACAGGTCAGGTGATCAAGTGAGTGTATCAAACTAACTAAAACACATGGGAGTCTGTTAAAACTACTAAGGAAAAAGCTGGAGGAGATGCAAGTCGGTGCCTAAATGATCTCATGGATCACTGACTACCTGACAGACAGACCACAGTCTGTAAGACTTCAGAACTGTGTGTCTAAACAGGTAGTGAGCAACACAGGGGCTCCTCAGGGGACAGTTCTTTCCGTTCCTCTTCACCCTCTATACTTCGGACTTTAAATACAATTCAAAGTCGTGCCACCTGCAGGAGTTCTCAGACGACTCTGCAATTGTGGGATGTATAAAGGGTGGCGAGTAGGAAGAATACAGAGGACTGGTCAGCAGCTTTGTGGAGTGGTGTGGAAAGAACCACCTGGAATTGAATGTAGCAAATACGAAGGAGCTGGTGATAGATTCCAGGATGAAAAGGTCTAACCTACTCCTGTCTGCATCCATAGGAGTGGCGTAGAGATAGTATACTCATACAAATACCTTGGAGTGCACATTGACGATAGACTGGAATGGTCTAAGAACAATGAGGCCATCTACAAGAAGGGTCAGAGCCGACTTTACTTCTTGAGGAGGCTCAGGTCCTTCATTGTATGTAGCAAGATGCTACATATGTTCTATCAGTCAGTTGTGGTGAGCGCCATTTCCTACGCGATGGTATGCTGGGGCTCTGGGATTAGAGCAGGGGATTCTAACAGGCTGAACAAGCTCAGCAGAAGAGCAAGCTCAGTCATTGGGTCTGGCCTGGACCCCCTGGAGGTAGTGGCTGAGAGGAGAATGTTGTCCAAACTAGAGGCCATTATGGACAACGTCTCCCATCCATTCTATGACATGCTTGTGGAAATGAAGAGCACATTTAGCAATAGGCTGATCCATCCACAATTTGACAGGTAGCAGAACATGAGGTCATTCTTGCCTTCTGCCATAAGACTGTACAACACATCCACTTTGAGTCTGGGCAGGGGAAACATTGACATTGACCTGTTTTTAGACTGAAGAGTAAACTGTCTGCTACATCTGGCTTTCCCTTTTACAAACGTTTTTGTGCAATATATGCCAGGGATTTGTGAAATACATTTATATTTATACTTATATTGTGCAATACAACTTTTTGTGTACTGTTCTGGTTTGTTCTTTGTATGTTCTGGACTGTAAGTAACTCTTCTTAGTGCACTTGTATTGTATGTATTGTACTATTATTATTGTATCATTCGTTACACTGTTTTGTGTTGACTGTGTTAAGCTGCTGTTGCACTGCAATTTCCCTCACGGGATCAATAAAGTATCTATCATGAAAACCATCTCCTGTTTCTCTTCCTCAGTTTAATATCTGATATGTCCCCAGTATCTAGTAATTGCTAGTTCTCTCTAGTAATTGTCCCCAGTATCTAGTATCTAGTATCTAATAATTGCTTACACTTATATAGTGCTTTTCTGGACACTCCTCTCAAAGCACTTTACAGGTAATGGGAACTCCCCTGCACCACCACCAATGTGCAGCATCCACCTGGATGATGCGACAGCTGCCAGAGTGTGCCAGACTGCTCACCACACATCAAATAATAGGGAGGAGAACAGAGTAATGAAGCCAATTCATATATGGGGATTATTAGGAGGCCATGATTGGTAAGGGCTAATAGGAAATTTGGCCAGGATGCTGGAGCTACGCTACCCTACTCTTTTCAACCTGGGATTGAAACACCCTGGGATTTTTAATGACCACAGAGGTTCAGGAGTTCGGTTTTATTTCTCATTTCTCATTCAAAGGACGGTGCCTTTTTACAGTATAGTGCCCAATCACTGTACTGGGGCATTAGGACCCACATAGACTGCAGGGTGAGTGCCCCCTGCTGGCCCCACTAACACCTCTTCCAGCAGCAACCTTAGTTTTTCCCAGGAGGTCTCCCATCAAGGTATTGACCAGGCTTACACCGGCTTAGCTTCAGTGGGTTGCCAATTGTGAGTGAGAGTGATATGGCTGCCGGCATAAAATGGATTGCTTATGTATTCACCTACGTTGAGACAAAATACATAGCATTATACAAAATGCTGCATACATTTTTAAATAATTAAATATATAGTATTCTTGAGAGAGAGTATTTTTTTTTGTTTGGACACAGAAAACAGCAGTTTAGATGTGGTCATTATTCCTGCATACAGTTATCATCTTTCAGCAACTCCTGCTATACTGACTTACAAATTAGTCTGTAGTGATAGTCAATGAGTCTAAACAAAATGTAAATTACTTTGTTTAAAGGTAAAGCACTGCCTACAATATCTGCTATCTGGCAAATAAATTGGTACCTAGGTATAACTTCAACTGTCTTTGTTGTCCTCCCCCTAAGTACTATCAGAGCTGTTTCTCTACAGCTGATTAATTCTTGTCAATGTTTCAATTACATTGAAATTGATCTAAATTATGTTTCCACTGAATGGATGCAAAAATATGGTAAAAAAGAGGAACAGATGGGAATTTAGGTGATTTGGGAAAATCAGAGATCAAATGTGAAGGAAAAAAACTTCCTGCAAAATCCAACCATCCATGAGATTTAAGTCTTTCCCTCTATACACTTACAGTATTTAATAGCTTCTGATATCCACACAAGTGACAAATCGTCCAGATGAGTTTTCAACTGAGAAGGTAAAGGAAAAAATTTAAGCTAGCAGAAAAAAATCCATGTGCACATGGTGACAAATAGAAATTCTGAAACTGCCCATATATTGAGTGTGTTCATGTACAAAAACAATGGAACTGCTCTCTGAGTTTTTCTGCTTGTTGAGTGGTGAGTAAATAATATTCTTAACTGAGATTAGTTAACTCTCTAAATTTTTACTCTTAATTTTTTGGGGGTAAATGTTATATTTTAATTACATTAAAAGACTGTGAACAGATATAAATTGGGACTTCTTATTTGTGCTGTTAATGATGCATGCCTTGTTTAAATCTTGTTGGACCACAAAAATCTTGTTGTCCTAGGATAGCTGTGAGACGGCATTGTAAACTGCTAGTGTGCTGTTCACATCTATTTTAACATTTAGTTTTATTACTAATGTATTTAAATAAAATATTGTAGTGTTGAAGTCTTGTACGGAACACAGACTTACTTAACCATTGTACTTAACCATTTACATGGGGTGCTAAACCTGAAAGAAACGAAGGACTTCAAATTCAGGATTAAACCATGTAGAGTTTTTAGGATTTCTGGCACAAGCTCTGTGCCTATGCCCCCCATGAAAGGGAATAGTGCCCTGAGATTAAGAGGGCAACATCTAGTTTCTCATCTCCCCTCTGGAATGGACAGCATTCCAAATGTTTGGGGGATTAAGGTGACTGCTTTACATCACACTATTTTTTAATTTGGACAGACTTGTTCTATGCACTGAAGAAAGCCACTTTGTACTAATGTCTGTCTGTGATAAACAAAAAGGCAACCTGATATTTTTTAATCTTTTGAGTCTGGATTTGACATCTCCATGTTTGGTATAAAGAGCAAGTCTTTTAATAATTGGTTTTTGATCAGCCCTGCACCCCGTGCTTTATAAATTCTTTTACCGTGTCTTCTAACAATTGCATCTTCTTACAGATGCCTACAGCGGAAAACAGTATATAGCAAGTCTATGGATGTTACAGTATCAATTGTTTAATGGGGATTTCAAAGTTTTCAGCAAATTCTAAGAGATTTGACAGAACTAGTCAGAACAATGGATTACAACTGACAAAATTAGGTACCTCGCAAGAATAAAAAAATCTCTCTCTGAGACTTAAACTAAGTCACCTCAGTGGAATGACTGATGAATTGTTCTCTAATGAATATGCTATAGTCAAGGATCTCCATTTGGTCTCAATCTACAGTACCACTATTTTACAGTGGCTCTGAATAAATGGAAGATCTATCGTTTAATATTTTTTATAGGTAAATGTTTACTTAAATGAACTGTTATATAAAAAATATGAATTTCAGAATACATATGGTTTAATATGTTGTTGAAAAATGTACATAACTAAGAATTATCTTGGTTAAAGCTGTGGTCAATCTAAATTTCTTATCCAATATTACTAGCTGTAGAATGAAATTGCAAATTGTATTGTGCTGTAGTTTGCATTAAGGAATTTGAGAAGTTATGAACAGTCCACATCCTTTTATATGCTTTTGCCAAAATATTTTCAACCAGTATCTTTCTTTTGTCTCGTATGTAAATCTGACAGGTTCATTAGCTGAATTGGAGCATGTACAGTATATCATTTTTTTATTTGTTTTACACAAATTAATGCATATTCCAGGAAGCACACATAGTGGGAGTCTTTTATAAATACTACTTAGACATACTGAAATGGTGGCAGCAGGTTTTAGTGCTGGGATGTTATCTCTGTGGAGTTTGTACTGTTTATTCCTTCATGTTTGTGTGGATTTCCTCCAGGTGTGCTCATTTCCTCCATAGTTCAAAGAATTACTGTAAAGTTAATTGGTTTTTGGGAAAATGGGCCGTAGGTGTGAGTGTGTGTCTGTCTGTCTGCTCTGCGATGAACTGGCATTCCATCCATAATGTATCTTGCCTTGTGCCTATTGTTTGCCAAGACCCCCACAACACTGAATTGTAAGAAGCTGTTGGAAAATGGATGGATATAGAGAAATGAAATAATTTTATTTCAGATGTAAATTTTGTGCTTAAAATTGAAAATGTAATTATATTTATTACCCAATACAATGCAATGGAGGATTCTACATGTAGTAACTAGACAACATCAGCAGATGGAGTCATTGTACTACATCTTTGTCTTTCCTTTCTTTACAGTCTTACAGATTTTGACTGCACTCAATCACTGTGTTTGACTGTCATATCATGACAGTGGTTCATTTATAAAGTGTGCTTCCAGAATCTTTATTATTGTTTTTTATTCTTACTCTTTATGTACTTTTATGAACTGCTCTAGCAGTTAAATCTAAATCTCATCAAAAAACTTATATTATGTTATGTTATAAACAACTGACTATAATGTATATACTGTATATTGAGCAACCTGGAAAATAAAAGATACACAATTTATTTCACAGTGATAGGAGAATTGACTTGTTTACAGGCTTTTTCTGTTTGAGACAAATTTCAATCTTGAATTTCATTCAATATTACAGTCTCATTATTATTGTCATTCATTTTGATATTACCCTATTAAAATTGTTAAAGAGCAAATAATGATAAGACTAATATATGATAATAATGATATGAATAAGAGATAATAATGTAAGTACACATTTCAAAAGATAACGTCTGCTTTTTCCACAGGAGTATAGCATGTAGGTAATTCGATTAATTATTTGTGGTATCTTTTATAAATGTTCCTGTGCTTTATGTCATCACTCATGTATTTGTTTAACGTTAATGGGGATTTGATTGTTATTATGTTAAACATATTTAAATCTGATATGTTTATTGTTTCAATAATTTGTATAATGGTATGGAGGGAGGAACACTATTGAGAGTTGAAACGGATATTGTTTGGGATTGGATCTCTTTGAGTAGAGTAACGATGTTTAGGTTTTCTTTTGCAATGCTAAAACGGTTATTTGTGACAATGATACCGAGGACACTGAAAATGATAACTTATGATATCAGCCATCTTGCTACACGTAAGAACCCATGCACACACATACATATGGTACATGGACAAATAGCTATTTTTTTAAAAAAAGTTAAACTTAGTAAAGTAACAATGCAATCACTTAAATTTGAAACCTGGATTATCTGTGGTATAGATTCACAAACAAAAAGGATTAAGATTTTCAATCACTTAATTAAATTACAGGGTGACATATGCCTAATACAAGAAACTCATTTAGGAAAATCAAAGCATCAAACACTAAAATCCTTACAATTCAATCAATTAAATATTCTCAGCGACTTACAATTCCAAGCAAAGAGGTGTCTCCATTTTCATACATAAATGAACACCACTAAGCCATAAAACTACTATTACTGACCCTAATTGTTGGTACATTATAGTTAATGCCTCCATTAATAACAATAACATTACAAATTGCAAACATTTATGGCCCAAATAATGATGACCCTTCTTTCTTTCATACATTTTTTTCATCATTAACTGAGTTTTTAAATTCAATAATTTAATAGAAGGCGATTTTTAGTACTGTTATGAACACAGCATTGGACAGATCAAGTACCTCAGGTAACATAAGAAACTGGCATTATACTGAAATACTAAAACAGTACATGAATGACTTAAGTCATAATACTTTTTCCCGTATTATTTTTTTTCTCACTAGTAATTTAATTATATCTCACAAAATAATATCTCATAAGAAAAAAAGGAACAAGAATTTGAAAATAATTTGGAAGAAAAAATCCAACAATTAAATGGCTTATGCTAACAATCTGACTGAGCAAGTTCAAAATGAATTAAAGAAACCTAAACTTAAACTACATTATATTATTAGTAAAAAATGATTTCCTAATAAAAAGACTCAGATATGAGAATTTTGAACAAAATCGTAAAGCAGGACAATATTTGCCAGACAAGTTAAAACGCAATAAAGACAAATCAATCATTGCCATGATAAGGGACTACATACATACATCACAGGACATATATAACACTTTCTGTACATTCTATAGCAAGTTATACACTTCAGACCAGGAACCAGATCAAACAGACATCGACCTTTTTCTGAATCATATAGACATTCCAAAATTAACAAGAGAACAAGGAGATGCATTGGATACACCATTAACATCTGAGGAATTTTATAAAGCACTCAATCAGATGTCAAACAATAAAGCCCCAGAACCTGATGGGTTTCCTATTGAATTCTATAAACAATTCTGGCAAACAATTTCACCGTTGTTTGTCAGAATGACTCTTGACATTAAAATTAATTCAGAGATACCATCAGAAATTAATACAGCCATTATTACAGTTCTCCTGAAACCCAATAAAGACTCAACCTAACTTTTTAGTTATCACCCCCTATCCCTTATTAATACTGATGTCAATATTATCAATAAAACATAACTCCACTCATAATCCATCCAGACCAAACTGGGTTTATTAAAGGAAGACGTTCTTCAAGCAATATGTGTAGATTACTTAATATAATTAACCTGTCAAGAAACAACAATATACAAAAATATGAAAAAGTATTGCATCATTAGATGCAGAAAAAGCTTTTGACAAAGTAATTTAGAAATTCTTATTTACAACTTTGGTTTTGGGAAATCATTTATTCACTGGATAAAAATATTATATAGCTCACCTACAGGTATGGAGAAAGTTACCACTAACAGAATAACATCACAGAGTTTTATGCTACACAGGGGGACTAGGCAAGGATGCCCACTCTCCCCTTCTTTATTTGCCCTTTTCATTGAGCCTCTTGCTGCTGCAATATGGCAAAACATTATTATCAAGGGAATTCATACTCACAGCACACAGCACAAATTCAGATAACGTACTTTTATATTTTCAAGACCCACCAAACTCTCTACAGGAAGCCATCAAATTCATGAATACATTTTCTGAAATACCTAATTACTCTGTGTTAAACTGGAATAAATCCACAATTTTACAATTGGGTGGTGACAGCTGGAATCTGATGGCCCAAAAACAATCCCTTCCTCTCTCCACAGGTAATATATGAAATTGTATATACCTATAATATACAGGTAATATACGTATTGTATCAATCCCCAAAGCTGTCAGACTTATTTCAACTAAACCTTGACCCACTGCTAAAAAGAATACAAGAGGATCTACACTGCTGGACGAACTTACCTCTTTCTATAATTGGCAGAATAGCAACTATTAAAATGAAAATCCTACTTAAAATCAATTATCTATTTACAATGATTCCAACTCAACCTACCGCTGGGCGGTGTGGTAGCTCGGTGGCTAAGGATCTGTGCCTGTGGCTGGAAGGTTGCTGGTTCGGATCCTGGGGCCGACAGAGGAATCCTACACTGTTGGGCCCCTGAGCAAGGCCCTTAACCCCAACTGCAGACATATCACTCCGCAACTCACAACTGGCAACCCACTGAAGTTAAGCAGGTGTGAGCCTGGTCGGTAACTGGATGAGAGACCTCCTTGGAAAAACTAAGGTTGCTGCTGGAAGAGGTGTTACTGGGGCCAGCAGGGGGCACTCACCTTGTGGTCCATGTGGGTCCTAATGCCCCAGTATAGTGACAGGGACACTATACTGTAAACAGATACCATCCTGCGGATGAGACATAAAACTGAGGTCCTGACTCTCTCTGGTTATTAAAAATCCAGGGTGTTTCTCGAAAAGAGTAGGAGTGTAACCCTGGCGTTCTGGCCAAATTTCCCATTGGCCCTTGCCAATCATGGCCTCCTAATAATTCCCAGCTATGAGCTCCTCCCCACTGATGTGGTGAGCAGTCTGGCACACTCTGGCAGCTGTCGCATCATCCAGGTGGATGCTGCACATTGGTGGTGGTGGAGGGGAGTCCCCATTACCTGTTAAGCGCTTTGAGTGGAGTTATTAATTGCTCCAGGGGCGCTGTACAATGGCTGACCCTGCGCTCTGACCCCCCACTCTCACCCCAAGCTTCTCTCCCTGTCTGTGTGTCTCATGGAGAGCAAGTTTGGGTATGTGAAAAGACAAATTCCTAATACAAGAAATTGTATATGGCCAATAAAGTGATCTTCTTCTATAAACTGGTTCCATTCACTTGATTCAATAATAACCAAGTTTTACTAGAAAAACAAAAATCCTAGGGTTAAACTAACCACTTTACAGAAACACAAAAGTCAAGGAGGATTAGAAGCGCCTAATTTTTACAATTACTATTTGGCAAACCAACTACAATAGATCACTAAATGGCTCAATCCTAAGCAAAAAGATAACCTTTGTACAGAAATAGAACAGTTAGAATGCAAGGAGCTTTCACTCTCCAACTTGTCATTTCTTAACAACATTATGAAACATCAGGGTTGTTTTAAGAATAATTTCAACAGCCCTGAAATCCTGATTGAAAATCAATTAAATTATAAAGTCCACACTGACACCTTGTAAATATACTCCAATCTAACATAATCATGACTTTCAACTTAACAAAAAAACACTTTTTTAAAAACTTGGAAACAGAAAGGTATTACACATCTCTGCCACATCTTTCAGGATAACACCATTATAACATTTAAGGACTTGGTTCAGAAGTACGATATTGGGAGAGAACAATATCTTCAATACCACCAGATAAAATCAGTGATTAAATCCAAGATTAATATAACACATAAAAATGTATAGCCATTTTTGTTAATAGAGGAAATGAATAAAATATCAACTCTTAAGAAAAATCACTCTAAATTTTACTATGATGTCGTTGACTCAACAATATCCCTACTAATTGTAAAATGGGAAAAAGACTTATCATTCAGTCCTGGTACTGGCTGACTAGCATATCACTAGTTTTAAAACTTTTTGTTAACCCTTTAATTGTCAGTCGTGAAAATTTAGACCCTTCAATACAGCAACTGAATATAATTTATTCAGGATAAAAGTTATTGTCTGCATGCTAAGTCCTTTTTCTTAATTTTCTTACAAGTATAATATATACTTTTTTCTGTTGTTTCTTTGAAAATGCTATTCAACAGTAGGTAAATGTGCAACATCTACTTTATTGATATAAAATATCTATAAAAAACTATTAATGATTATAAGTTGACAGTAAGTAACTGTTAATGATTATTAGTTGACAGAATTTCTGGACTTCATGTAATTAAGCATTCTCGTAGATTTGAATGTGAGATGCAGCTATTCAGAACACACAATAGAACTTGTTTTAGAGTGACTGCGCTTTGCTTCACTATATGAAAATGTAGTTTGGCTGTGTAATTTACTTGCCAAAGACAATCAAGAGGTGCTGTGTTAGATGTTTGTGAAACCATTGTATGTTTCTAAATGTCTTTAAAAATATTAATTTATGGATATAATTATTATATATTTATATAGTAGTTAGTGGTAGCTTATTCTACTTTATTTGATAACATCTCCATTGAATTCTTTAACTCATTCACTTGTGGTTATTTTGGAAAAGTCTTGACCTTTGCTTTAACTACATTGTGCTGTCATTATTGTTATAATGGAAAATGAAACTCTAAATGGTTGTAATGTAGGATACTTTAATGTAGTCAAGGTTTAGTACAGTGGTAAAATGCTTGTTTGTCCCTCGGAAGGCCACATATTCAATTCTTGGTCAAAGCACAAGATTTTTTAACAAATAAAGACTCTTTCTCTAAAAATAAAATAATACTTAATACGTACACCATACTTACACTTTTATTGTTTTTATATATCACGCTATTGTAAGAAAACCGGCTCAGGGACGCCAAATATGTAATCATAGTGGCTCTCTGAAGGCACCAGTTCTGTAGGGTTTGGGCATTTACTGAGACAATTATTAATTGTAGCAGTAAATCACAAAGTTGATTCTTTTGATGGCTTTAGAATCCAACCATGCGACATAACTCAAACAACGCGCACACACAGGTACTAATACACGAGGATACATTTATTAATACACAGAATATGCATGTAAACCTAACAGATCTTATCGAGAGGGTTATCAGAATACAAAAGGTATATATTCAATCAGTTACAAAGTGTTACACATATCAAGAGGACATACGTTCAGTATATCATTCATTAAGACCGTTTCGTAAAGTGAACTTGGTTACAACTTCTACATTAGATACTCAAAACAAGTACATAACTCTTAGGAATTAAATTGATATCAACTGGTTTGGATAACAATTGAATTCTCGAGCTGTAATGCAGTGAAGTTGAATACTCATCCAATCTTTGGGGATTCAGATCTCCTGCGGGCACAAAGAAACAGTTGC